>NW_006205070.1:195068-196586 GCF_000334495.1 Tupaia belangeri chinensis | reverse complement strand
GGGGGGTGATTTCTCGCTTTCTGTCTCTATGTCTCTCTCTGTCTGTCTGGCGAGTGCACGCGCCCTACAGTGAAAATCTCTCCCAAAAAAAAAAAGTTCAAATATTGAACCAGCAGATGCCAAAATGGATGGGTGTCTGGACTCCCACATAGTTGCCTGCAGTTCAAGTATTGGACCTGCCAGCTTAAAACTCATACTGGGTGCATGTGCATGTGTGCCCAAAATCCCGGGAGGAGAATGGAGGAAAGGTGATTAGGGCATGGCCATCCCCCCAGGAGATGATTACTTGCTTTCTCTGTTTCATAAGCATGCATGCCCTATAGCAAAAATCTCCCTTAAAAACAAATAAACAAGGGACCAGCAGTTAGTGTAATGGCTATGTCCCTGAACTCCCATGTAATCGACTGCGGTTCAAGTCCCGGATCCGGTGGCTTAAACTCACACCAGGTGCGTGTGCATATGTGCCCAAGATCCCTAGAGGAGAATGGAGGAGAAAGGATTGGAGCGTGACCATCCCCCCAGGGACTGATTTCTCACTTCCTATCTCTCTGTCTTTCTGGCAAGCGCACATGCCCTATAGCAAAAACCTCTCAAAACAACAAACAAGAACTGTACAAATAAACCTACCACAGGATCCAGCAGTTCCACTCCTGGGTGTCTGTCCCAAGGGCAGAAATACATGCAGGCAGAAAAACACTTGCAAATCCAATTATTGTAGGATTCTTCAGAATTACTAAGACGTGGAATCAACCCAAATATTCAAGAACAGATGAATGGATTGAAAAAGTGTGACACATATACATTATGGAATACTGCTTAGACATAAAACAATGAGATCCTGGCATTAGGACAAACATGGATGATATAATGCTAAGTGAAGCAAGCCACAAACATGGATGATATAATGCTAAGTGAAGCAAGCCAAAGAGAGTCATTGTATGTCCCCACTTAATATATACTAAGTGTATGCACTCTTTGGCAGAAACTGAAAGATTGAAAGGTATAAAAGCATGGAGAGGAACTGTGAATACTGGAGGCAGTGAATATTGGGGGATACGGTGTGAGGGGGTGAATAAAGCAAAAACATTTAAGGCACACAAAAATGGAAAATGATCTATTGCTAATAAATTATCTATTGCTAAAAATGTGTATGGTAATATCTTTGTAGTATATAAGTTCATTTTGTATGCTTTGAAGATATACAGTAATCAAATGTAAAAAATAAAAATTAAAACAAAGAAGAAAATTATATATATGGTAATACCCTTAATATGACTGTCAATAAATAAATAAAATAAAGAAAAAAATCAAAAATAGTTTTTTGGATCCAAATTCTCATACTGTGATCGAAGTACAGTTTAGACAGACTAATAATCTATTTTCCCTGTACCTATAATCTCTTCTCTGTTCTGCTCAGTCATCTTTAACTATTACCTATAAAACAAGGGCTATTTAAAATCAATTACACTAAATGATATGAACTTTGCATGAGCAACCCTGACCCTGTGCTCTGAAGTC
>NW_006205070.1:170318-193443 GCF_000334495.1 Tupaia belangeri chinensis | reverse complement strand
TCCGGTGGCTTAAACTCATACCAGGTGCGTGTGCATATGTGCCCAAGATCCCTAGAGGAGAATGGAGGAGAAAAGAAAGGAGCGTGGCCATCCCCCCAGGGACTGATTTCTCACTTCCTATCTCTCTGTCTTTCTGGCAAGCGCACATGCCCTATAGCAAAAACCTCTCAAAACAACAAACAAGAACTGTACAAATAAACCTACCATAGGATCCAGCAGTTCCACTCCTGGGTGCCTGTCCCAAGGGCAGAAATACATGCAGGCAGAAAAACACTTGCAAATCCAATTATTGTAGGATTCTTCAGAATTACTAAGACGTGGAATCAACCCAAATATTCAAGAACAGATGAATGGATTGAAAAAGTGTGACACATATACATTATGGAATACTGCTTAGACATAAAACAATGAGATCCTGGCATTAGGACAAACATGGATGATATAATGCTAAGTGAAGCAAGCCAAAGAGAGTCATTGTATGTCCCCACTTAATATATACTAAGTGTATGCATTCTTTGGCAGAAACTGAAAGATTGAAAGGTATAAAAGCATGGAGAGGAACTGTGAATACTGGAGGCAGTGAATATTGGGGGATACGGTGTGAGGGGGCGAATAAAGCAAAAACATTTAAGGCACACAAAAATGGAAAATGATCTATTGCTAATAAATTGTCTATTGCTAAAAATGTGTATGGTACTATCTTTGTAGTATATAAGTTCATTTTGTATGCTTTGAAGATATACAGTAATCAAATGTAAAAAATAAAAATTAAAACAAAGAAGAAAATTATATATATGGTAATACCCTTAATATGACTGTCAATAAATAAATAAAATAAAGAAAAAAATCAAAAATAGTTTTTTGGATCCAAATTCTCATACTGTGATCGAAGTACAGTTTAGACAGACTAATAATCTATTTTCCCTGTACCTATAATCTCTTCTCTGTTCTGCTCAGTCATCTTTAACTATTACCTAACCAATAAAGTGGCATTAAAGTATCTCAACCATCTCCTCTTTAGCGTCCCTGGTCTCCTAAAACAACAGTTTAGACAGACTAATAATCTACTTTCCCTGTACCTATAATCTCTTCTCTGTTCTGCTCAGTCATCTTTAACTATTACCTATAAAACAAGGGCTATTTAAAATCAATTACACTAAATGATATGAACTTTGCATGAGCAACCCTGACCCTGTGCTCTGAAGTCTTTTTCCATTACAGAATTGACTTCTTTGCCCCCATAAAGGACCTGAAATTGAAGACATTTCATTGTATCATTCAGCACAAGTATCTCATTTGAGTCATTTGTTCTTGAATTAGGAGAAAGAAGAAATTCTAAATGTTTAATATTAATAGTAAACTATAAGCGCAATCCTGATAACTATTAAATTTTCTGTGATCTGAGTTTTATTTCTACTTAAAGGAATATATTACACAACATGCAACTACAAACATTTTAACTGCTAGGTTAAAACAACCATTTTTTTTTGCTCTTATTATTCTTATTTGAAAAGGTGAACAGAATTTTAAGCTTTTGTATTAAAACAGAACCCCTAAGTAGTTGAAGTAGTGCTTAGTACCTGGTAACAGTCTTTAAATAATGATGTGTCATATTTAAGTCTTGGGACTGAGGGAGAAAGAGATACACACACACATTTATATGTGTGTATATCCACAGATGTATATGTATACATGTATGGATATACACATACGTGTACACACATGCATATGTATATATACACATATGTATGCACATACATATGCATGTATGTGTATACAGACACACATATATACATATATATACATATACACATATGTATATAAATTAATCTCAATTTCACTACCCATCATCAGAAACATCTGTGATATTATGGGGGCATAGAGTATGATTTTTAAAGCAGGACTCTTGCCTTGACTTCTACTCTTTTAATGAGCACACACTTTTAATTCCTATAGATGACCTAAAGTGATTGATCAGAAACAGATCTGCCTACACATTTAACTTAAAGAGTGACTGAAATCTTCCATGACTGACTTTCTCTACCACTGGAAAATAATAAAAGTATAGTTGTTAAAATCAGAGGAACTAGTATGTGAAAGATTTTTATTTTTATTATTCAAAAGTTTCCTGAGTATAAAATAATTCTTAGCTCAGGCTCATCAAAGTCTTCAGCCTGTATGGTGCACAGCAGTGCATAGTTGGGCTTCTACTCTCAGTATTTCATATTACCTAATAAAGCACTGATAAATTTGTTTTTTTTATTTCTGTTTTGTTTGGTCTGTTTGTTTGGTTTTTAGTTTAGTTTGGTGGTGGTGTTGTTATTTACTATAGGACAAATGAGCTCACCTAAGATGACAGAGAGGGAAAGGGAGAAATCAGCCTACAGAAGGGTGGCCAACCCACAACTCTTCTCATCCATTCTCCTTTTTGGATTTTGAGCAAGCAGGCAGAGTTTCATTTTTGCATAGAAAAACATAGAATAAAAAGCATCATGACTTTTCTGACAATCCAGTAGAACTTGTGCCTGTCTTTTACCATATATAACCACAATGCCATGGGTCTGCAGAAGCTGATGTCTTCCCATGTAGTTGCACATACACTTGTGCAAAAACCAAATAGCTCGATATCCCACACCCGCCTACTGCTTCATTTCCATCATTCAGATCCACAATATATTCCCGTGGCCTTTGCAAACCCAGAATCATGCAGAGAAAGAAGGTCTAGAAACCATTATTTAGCTTAGTTAGGTTAGCCTAGTATAGAACCACCAGAGACACAGGGCAAAATTTAGACCTCCTGACTAAGTCTTCTCTTAGTTTATCTGCCAAGGCTAATTTCTCACAATGAACTGACACCCATAATTGGCCATAGAGGAAGCTCTAATGAGAAGACAAGCCCAAAAAAAGAAATCCAATCCACTGAGATATGATAACTTCTACAATGATGTGATAAAGTCAGTCACTCCTGCTCAAGAACTAGAAGGAAGGATCTTGTACTTTGGTTCATATACCAGGCATAATCCAGTAGAAAATTAATCTTTGTTTTACCCTCATTATCTTTCATCATTTGTTATAGTTTCAACAAATTACTCTCTTAGGCAGCGCTTACAATAATTATGAAATAGTTATGACGGTGTGACTAACCAATTAACTGTTATCTTTATTTCAGTCAAAGTAATTATATCCCTGTGTTAGCTGCTGGACCCCTGACCATATGAAAAGCCGATGCACGGACAGGGAAGAAGGTACTATTAAATATGCAAGGACTTTGATCCTATTTATTTATAATTTGCCTAGCTAATTAAAAAAATAGATGAAAAATCTAAATCTTTACGAAGCGATGCATTATAAAATTTTCTCTTTTGTACCATGCAAGATACCATCTCTCCTGGTTTTTCTCTACCCCCAGTTAATGAGAAACTAGGCTTTAGAAGCTATGGACAAACCTAAAGGTTGTGTATTACATTGCTTCCTGGCTACAGTTTGTAAAGTCTAGAAGAGCCGCACACCGTGAGACCTCATGTCCTGGACAAGAAAGAAAACCAGAGTCAGGTGATTATTCTAGATGAGTCGAATGAGATGAAGAGAAAGAATTCTGGCTTTGAGAAATAAGAAAAAACAAGCGGGTCAGAGCAGGTAAAGAAATGAAGATAAAGGTAAAAATGAAAGCCATGTCCCTAAAAGTTTCAAAGAGGCTTATTTTTCAGGGATGAATAAAAGATTGGAAGATATAATAGCAGAGACAGCAAATGTAGACTGCATAGGAGTGGGTAGATAGTTGCAGGTGGGAGAGAGGGGCTCAGGATAAAAACCAAACATTTAGCAGGCAGAGAATGGAGAGTGACTGCACACAGTAATATCTTCGACTTGCTTGACATGCAATGCATTTATGCTGTGAGAACACATGCTGTATGCTGTAAAGATGCATAATGATTAAATATAAATAAAATAAAATAGAAGAGCCCCTATACCATCAACTTCTGGAAAAAAAGGAAAGTCTGTTAGGGAGAATTGGGACTTCATCGCTTAAGAGACATAGTACTACGCCAAATCCAAATGGTGGCAATTACTACACAGAACCTAGAATTTAAAGTCCAGAGAGAATCCAAGTCAAATCTTGTAGGACTGAGAAAAAAGGATCAATGCCTTAGAACTTCCTCCAGTGCACACTTAACTTACAGGCGTGTCCCAGATCTATCCATCATGACCACAGAGTCCACTCTTTTCTATTACTGTAACATGAAGATCAATTTGGGAAAATAATAAAGTTCTTGGATTACTACAGAAAATGTACTTTATTATCTTTTCTGCCATGTTCAGCGCTACTTAATAAGAGAGCAAATCAATAAGGCTATCATGCAGGAAGTATATTCCTGCTCAGCAACAAGAGTGCTCACGTTTACTGGTAGAGGAGCAGCTGATGTGGACAAATGAAGTTCAGCCCCTGAGCTTGTAGCTGGATTGATACTTGTTTTTAAAATAATGGTTGCAAAACATTTAAGGGATAGAAAAAGTAAAAAATTACTTGATGGCAACATATATAATAATATCTTTAACTGGACTAATGTACGGTGTATTCATGCTGAAAAAATTAATTTTGCAAGCTGTAATGATATACAGTGATTGAATGTATTAAAAACAAAAACACAAACCACCAGGCACATGTGCATGCATGCCCCAAATCCTGACAGGTGGAGATGAAGGAGAAAAGATTGTGCATGACCACACCCCATTGGAGGATGCTTTCTCCCTCTCTTTCTCTCTTTGACAAGTGCATGCCCCTCTAGCAATTTTTTATAAAAATTAAAAAATAAAGTAAAATTAAAAAACAAAAAAAAATAGTTACTACATTTTCAAAGGGCAGGCTTATTTTCAATTTCTCTTTGTTTGATTTTTCTCCCCCACCCTCCCCACCCCCACCTCAGGAAAAAGGAAGGCAGATCAAAACATTGTTGCCATGTTGCATCAGAGCCTCTGCAGAATCTCATGAGAGTTAAGGGGAAATATGGAAAGTAACAGGTTCTAGAAAAAGTTTAGAGGAAAGGAAACGTTAAATTTTCCCTGAAATCATCCAAACATGTTGTAGGGATTTCATCTCACTGACTGACTGCTAGAATTTGGACATGATTGGCAGATAAACTGAGGTCCATTTGGAAGGAAACTGAAAATATAAGGGAACCCCATCTCAAGAACGATGAACTGACTCAGGTTTGGTTAATTGTTGGAGACGACAGTGGTAGGGTCAGTGTGATGAGTAGTACTTGAATTTTCCATCCTTTTTTTTTTTTTTTCTTTTTTTATCATAGCCTTGTCCCTTTCTAAGGAAAAGGAAGGGAATAAGTAAATGCTTAAAAAGCTGTTTTCACCCATTCCATACTGGTCTGGTTACCCTTTATCACCACCAGAGGAGCTGAGAGGCCAATCTCCCCAGTCCTTTGTCACAGATGTAGCATCGTGCGCTCTCCAGCTTTTCAGTGCAGTAGGTAGTATGCACAGGAGCTATGGCAAAATCTAATAGGAGCATACTTACTTGTGCATACCTGCAAAAGTCTCCATGGGGATGCCCAAAATACTTTGATAAGGGGGGCAACTATTTTCAAAGAGCTTAGGTATCTGCCTCATTAGTGTGTCCATTGTGTAATTCATGAAAATAAGGAAGAATGTTCACAAAATATCCCATATCTGTGCAAAGATCTATGTTATAGTGTCAAAATTGTTATAGAGTAAAAATAAAACAAAATAGCAATGCATTTTTCATTTACTTATTAATGTATAGTTAATAAGTATTAAAATTAAACATAATTTTACTTAAAATTTAATCCCCAGAGATATTAAATAAGAATAAAAATAAAAAGAAATTAAAAACAGAATATGTAAGATCCTATTAGAATTGAGTCATTTTGGGGGCTGGCAGGTGGCATGGTGGTTAAAGGTGCTGGATTCCCACATGACTGACCATGGTTCAAGTCCCGTACTTGGTGGCTTGCTCTCTCTCTCTGTCTGGTCAAATTAAAATAATAATAGCAAATGGAATTATTTTTTTAATTGAGTCATTGCTATAAATATGATCCTTTACTTATCCAAATGTTAGTGAGGATGTGGGCACTGATTATAAAAATAATTGAGAATTATATTAGTCTCCTAAGCCTGATGTAACAAGTTACTACATATAGTAACTTTTTGTAGTAACTTGAAACAACAAAACTTTATTCTTTCACCATTCTGGAAGATGTCCAAACTGAAGGTGTCAGCCAGACTGGTCCCTGCTGGAGCTTTGAGGCAGTCTCTTGGTTTCTGGTGGGTGTAAGCCATCTTTGGTGTTCTTTGGCTTGTGAGTATATCACTCCAATCTATGCCTTAGTGTTCATATGGCATCCTCCTGTCTATATAAATCTAAGTCTCTCTTCTCATTGTAAGGACAGCAGTCATTGGATGTAGGACCCACACTGATATTGGGTTGTCAGAAAAGTCATGACAGGGAACCAGCAGTTAGCGTAATGGCTATGTCACTGGACTCCCACGTAGTCAACCGCAGTTCATGTCCCGGACCCGGTGGCTTAAAACACACGCTGGGCACGTGTGCGTGCATGCCCAAGATCCCGAGAGGAGAATGGAGGAGAAGGGATGGCAGCGTGGCCATCCCCCCTGGGGAGTGATTTCTCGCTTTCTGTCTCTATGTCTCTGTCTGCCTGGCGAGCGCACGTGCCCTATAGCGAAAACCTCTCAAAAAAAAAAAAAAACAAGAAAAGAAAAAAGAAAAGCCATGACACATTTTTTTGCATAGGAAAACATAGGAAAAATATGCCATAACCTTTCTGACAACCCAATAGTATTCTTTCATCTTTAATTATGTCTTAGAAAAAAAAAAAAACTATTTCAAATAAAGTCACATTCTGAGGTTCTAGTGAACATGAATTTTGAGGGGACATAATACATTCCACTACAGAAACAGATCTAGTAGGGTTGTTGTTTTGTTTTGTTTTGTTTTTCATAATTATAGTCAGATACTGTATAACACTATTTTGGTCAATGACTAACCATAGATTCAATGGTGGCCCTATAAGATTATAATGTAGCTGAAAATTCTTATCTTAGCTTTCATAATGTGGCAGTGCAACACATTGCTGAAATGTTTGTGTTAATACTGTTTTGAACAAACCTACTGGTAGGGGAGGTTTTTGCTATAGGGCGCGTGTGCTCGCCAGACAGAGAGATAGAAAGTGAGAAATCACCCCCCAGGGGGGATGGCCACACCACAATCCCTTCTCCTCCATTCTCTCTCAGGATCTTGGGCATGCACACACACGCGCCCAGCGTGAGTTTTAAGCCACCAGGTCCAGGACGTGAACCGCGGTTGACTACATGGGAGTCCAGCGACATAGCCATTATGCTAACTGCTGGTCCTGCATCTTTTACTTATTATTATTATTATTTTTGCCTTTTACTTATTAAAAAAAAATACTACAAAACAGTATGCCCTGTTCTGCTTGCAGCAGATTCATACATCTAATGTTTACCTCATCTCTTGATTGCATCACTTTCTCTTGTGCTTGATTTAATCTTATGCTGTTTGATTCATCATGGCCCTCCAGTGGAACAAGATGTGGAGGTGGAAGACAGTAATATTGGCCCTGTGTAAGCCTGGGCTACTGTGTGTCAAACAAAAACATTTGAAAAGTAAAAAAATAGTATGAAAAAAATTAAGAATAGAAAAAAGCTCATAGAAAAATATATAAAGAAAAATGATATAAGTATATAATAGAAGATATAAAAGACATAAAGTAGATGGCTTAGGAGTTAAGGTGCTGGACTCCCACATGGCCCATCATGATTTGAGTCTTGGATCTGATGGCTTGAGAATCACATCAGGTACGTGTGTGTGCGTGCACTCAAAATCCCAGGAGGATAATAGAGGAGAAGAGATTGTAGTGTGGCTATATCCCTGGAGGTTGATTTATCATTTTCCCTATAACTGTCTCTGTCTCTCCAGTAAGCACATGCACTCTATGGAAAAAAATCTTAAGAAAAAAAAAGAAAATATTTTTGTATACAGTGTTTGTGTTTTAAGCTACGTATTATTACAAAAGAGTCAAAAAGTTTAAAATATTTTAAGTTTTTAAAGTAAAAATGTCTGGGGCCAGCAGGTGGCGTGGTGGATAAGGGTGTTGGACTCCCACATGACCGACCACGGTTCGAGTCTCGGACCTGGTGGCTTGCTTTCTCTCTCTCTCTCTCTCTCTCTCTCTCCCTCTCCCCCTCTCTCTCCCTCTCTGTGTCTTTCTGGTCAAATTAAAACAAATAAATTTAAAATAAGAATGCATAAATAAAATTAAATAAATAATTCTTTAAAAAAAATATCGTAGTAAGCTAACATTAGCTTCTTAATGATAAAAGAACTTTTTAGTGTTAGTGTAGCCTAAATGTATAGCATCTATAAGGTCTACAGCAGTGTACAGCAGTCTCCTAGGCCTTCACATTCACTTACCCCTCTCTGACTCACCCAGAGCAACTTCCAGTCCTGCAAGCTCCAGCTCCATTTCTGATGGGTGCCCTTTGCAGGTATACCATTTTTATCTTTTATAACTTTAACTATCTTTTTTAGACTGAGGCACGCAAATAATTACCATTGTATTATAAGAGCCTACATTATTCAGTTCAGTAAAATGCTGTAAAAAAAGCAATAGGCTATCTCATATAACACATGTGCATAGTAGACTATACCATCTAGTTTTGTGTAAATATACTATATGACATCCACACAATGATGAAAACACCTCACAATACATTTTCAGTATAAATCTCCATTGTTAACCAATATAGTACTTGACTTCTAAAAAGTCTACCTCCCTTTCTCTATTTTTTCAAGAACAAAAAGATAGCATGACTGCTGTCTTCTGGATATATATAAAATGAAGTTTGGGGGTCTGCTCTCTGTGTATTATGGGTAATGACTTATACTTTCAAGTCCATCAGAATGCTTATATCATTTTTTCCCTGAGGGTTTTTGCTGTAGGGCGTGTGCGCTCACCAGAAAGAGAGAGACAGAAAACGAGAAATCACTCCCAAGAGGGGCCGCTGCAATCCCTTCTCCTCCATTCTCCTCTCGGGATCTTGGGCACGCACGCACATGCGCCTGGTTTGAGTTTAAGCCCCTGAGTCTGGGACTCAAACTGCAGTTGATTACATAGGAGTCCAACAACATAGCCATTATGCCAACTGCTGGTCCCCGGAGTGCTTATACCTTTAAAACTCCCAATTTGAGCAACAACTGTGAGTCTTCGGAGAAAATAAATGTGTTTCAAGTCAGAGATGAAACAATATCAGCAAAAGTCATCTTCATGCTTCATGTATAAGATAATAACAAATTTTACTTTTAATTTTTCATTCCAAGTGATATTCCCCCTTGGCAGCCATTTAAAAACCCAGAAAGTCTTCTATGTAAAATTCTATTTTTATTAATTTAGAATGATTTCTGATAAGTCAATTCATTAAAAACTGAAAAAATAGAAGTCATATGAGACTTCCAAAGAGTCCATAGAAGCTGCCTGAGTCAATAGTTTAAAAGGACAATGGCAAGTGAGACTAGCTAAAAACTATCAAGGAGTTTGAGATTCTAAATACCCACTTTTATTTGGCTTTGTTTTGCTCTCATGCAGACTGAGGATGCAAAGGCGAAATCAACATACAAGTAATTTATACTTCTGGATTCTTTTTTTTTTGGAGAGGTTTTTGCTATAGGGCACGTGTGCCCGCCAGACAGACAGAGAGAGACAGAAAGACAGAAAGAGAGAAATCACCCCCCAGGGGGGATGGCCACACCACAATCCCTTCTCCTCCATTCTCCACTCGGGATCTTGGACACGCACGCACACGTGCCCAGTGTGAGTTTTAAGCCACAGGGCCCAGGATGTGAACTGCGGTCAACCACATGGGAGTCCAGTGACATAGCCATTACACCAACAGCTGGTTCCAACTTCTGGATTCTTAAAACCATCTTTATCTCTGTAGCTCTAAAAGAAATGGCAAGAGACCAAAGTCATCTTTGCTAGCATTCCTGTTTGAAGTATGAATAATCTCATCCATTTCCATATCCGTGAGCCAGTTTATACTACCCGCATCTGTGCTCCATCCTGTTTTCTATCAATTTCCATTGTGTAATTAATTAGGAACTAAAATTACCTGAGTTTATTATTGACAAAGGAGATGTGGATACTTTTCCATGTCTTTGACTTTTTTTCTCCCTCTAACATAGCCTCATAAATCCTCCAGTTAACATTAAAAAACATACAAAAAAGAAACAGACTTTGTATGAATGATGACTGCCGAGGTCATTTGGGATACCATAAATGCACATTTTTGCCTTCTTTAAACTTAGTCATTACTTTTCAGTCAGCTCTAAAGATTTCATATCCTATAACTGAGTTTTTTGAGGCCAAGAATTATGCATTATTCACATTTGGGAACAGGAGTTGGCAAATATTATAACTCAGCATTCAATGAATATTTACTGAATTGAAAATAATATTGAGACCATACAATCTTTTCATAAACAAGATCTTGTCTTTTGTCCCCCAAAAGAAGTTTGGACTATTTCCTCGGACTCTTCAGAAGAGCAAAGGTGGAATATAAATTCTGAGGAATTTTTTTTTTTTTCCTTCCTGAGGCTCTCTTTGGTAGTGATCCACTGTGTGAGTAGACCTAATTAAAAGCATCTCACATTAGGCGGGCCTACCCTTTAGGTAAGTGCTCATAATTGTGTTCTACAAAGTCAAAGCTGCTAGAGTAAATATAGGTTTTTATAATCATCTGCTATAATTCTATTTGAAGCTTTGACGTGATTGTAAATACAATTTGTACTATTCCATTTCTACTGTATTCCGCTTGTTTCACTCGCCATCATTATTGCATACTTAATGCATCATAATTTGAAATATATATTTGCCTGCAATCGTTTAAAAAATTACCAGTTGATTATTGTACAATAAATTTAAATATGGATTTATAGGAATTTGCTACAAAGGAAAAAACTTTATGCTGGTAATTTCTTCTAGTAGTTATTTCATTCCTAAAACCTAGAATATGCAATTTAAGTCCTTTTTGGCATTTAAAACAAATAAGAGGAAGAACTCCTGTAAATAGTGTTCTTCTATTACTGACAAGAGAAACCCTGCCTTTATTCAGGTTGAAAACCAAAGTCACCAGAGGGAGAAGTTGATGGTCCTGGCAGGTGAAGGGAATGTCAGTTTTATTACCTAGTGACGCTCGGTTTTCACATCTTTCTTCTCTCAGCCTCCTGCACTTCCTATAGCAAAGTCTTGGAGACAGACTACAATCTTTCTTGACATAAAAATCTGCTCCTCCAATTTAGATTCTTTAGAGGACTAATGCCCTATCATGAGAAGTTTATTTCCATATATTAAAAATGCATATACTTAAAAACACTCTTGAATTTACAATATTCCTGAAGGCCCTTGAGATAATATTTTAAGCCCATAGCATAATACATTGCCACTACAAATTCACATTCAAATGAACTTCATATATCACAAAGTCAATTCTCCCTAAAGCAAAATAATAGTAATAGCAGCTACACCTATTATCTCATGTTTTATTAACTCGTGATCTGTCAGATGAGTGTGGTTCAGCATGTAACTATATTGTAACAATTATAAGAGGTTATAGCAGTTTTCCATTACAATTATTATGTTAGCAGTGCTACAACAGTTCAAGTTAAGCCCAGCCTTATTAAAACCTCATGCTTCCTAAGAACATAGAATTGACTAGAACTGCCACTTTTAATGGGAATATGATGGAAAGTTGAATTTCAATATCATCTAATGTAGAATTACTACCATTAATGAACTCTAGTTCTATGTAAAAATACAAAATAAAACAACCAGAAAACCTTCAGGGACAGCCCACACGTCTCTTAAACTTGCTCGTAGCACATTAAGAGGGTAAAATTATGCTTTATGTATCATAATTTCATAGTTATTATATTTACCTTAGATCCAGTTTCTAACTTGAACTAGAGGGAAAAGTATATACCCAGAATAGCTAAAAGCCATGTTGAGATAAACCAGTAGCTGAAATAGCCCATAGCCTTCATATATGGTAGTCCTAATTAAATCTTTGCATTTATGCCCCAAAGTACTGACTACATCTGATGAGCTGGTTATCATGGTAAGTATTTATACTGATTGGAAATAGAATTTTAAAAAAATTTCCCAGACAACATAGACACTCATCAGAGAGAGAAAGAGAAAGCATTCCCCAAGGGGCATGGCTGTAGTTGTGCTGTATTCCCTTCTCCATCTCTCCCTCCTCTCGAGATTTGGAGCACATAGGAGGCACACATGCCCAGTTTTTCAAGCTGCCAGGTCATGATTTCAACTGTGTGATTGTCATGCGGGATCCAGGCATCTTAATCAGCAGGCCACACAGCTGGTCCAGAAACTAGATTTTTTTCTTTTGATTATCATAGGATATGTGTGCTTAGCAGAGAGGGGGGGAAAAAATATCCACCAGTGTGGTACGGTCATGCTGCAATCCCTTTCCTCCATTTCTCGTCCTGTCAGGATCGGAGGCAGGTACACACATATGCCAAGATTGCTGTTCAAGCTGCCAGGGCCGGAATTTGAGATCTGGCATCCCTGAACTACTAGACTATGGGGCTGGCCTTAGAAACATACCTCGTTTCAAAAGATTCTAAAGAATCCAAGAACTAAAATATCCTTTTAGAGATCCCCTAGTCCATCTCAAAGCATGTAGTAACAGCACAGCTAAGAATCTGTCCTATTAGAAAAGCGGATATTCCATTAAATTTATTATCCCAAATATTCAACAGCTTTTAGACCTAAGGAATTATTTTACTTAATTGAAAACCATAGTTTGAAGCAAAGTTTCTTTTGTTCTTTTCAATCATTATTCCATATAATGAAGTGGAAACTGACAGAGAAAGATTTGGCTCTTCTACAGCATTTCTAAATGAAAATGAACACAGAGTATATTTGAAAGTAGCTCTGGAAGAGCTAGCTCCCAAGCAAAGGGCCCTTCACTTTTTTGTTGGACCAACTTATCTCCCCTGTCCAGTCCATTGTCCCCCTCCAAACTTTGATCGCCTTTAGTGGTAGAAGCACCATGTTAGGTGACCTATTGTGGTTCATTTCAATACCATCTAATGCAGTGTCCATACAAATCTGAGAGGTCATTAGTTGTCTTTCTTAGCATATATTCTTTGAAAATATTCACATTTTCTTTCCTGATAAGTTTTTGAGGCAACAAAGTTGACATTTTCCCCGTGACCAAAATTACTTGCATGTTATGTTTAAACAGAAACTTCAAATTCACTGTTTTAGTATCTTCTTTTTTTTAGGTTTTTGCCATAGGGCTGGGGTGCTCACCAGGAGGAGACAGAGAAAGTAAGAAATCACACACACCCCCCACCCTGAGATAGCCACACCATTTTTTTTAGGTTTTTGCCATAGGGCTGGGGTGCTCACCAGGAGGAGACAGAGAAAGTAAGAAATCACACCGCCCCACCTCGAGATAGCCGCACCACAATCCTTTCTGCATCCTTCTCTCAGAATTTTGGTCACGCACAAACACACGCCTGGTGTGACTGTCAAACTGCCAGGTCTGAGACTCAAATGCAGTCAGCCAGATGAGATTCCAGTGATGGAACCAACCACCATGCCACCTGCTGGTCCCCATTTTATCATTTTTTATTTCAAGATTTGGTTAGTTTTCTTTTCTTTTGAAGTAAAATTCACACATATTGGAATGTACACATTTTAGTGTACACACCTCGTTCCTAAAATGGCAAACCATGTAACTCAAACTCGTTTAAAAATAGAGCATCTTACCTCAGAAAATTCTTATACTCTTCTCATCTGTTTTATTTCCACCAAAAAGCAAAGTTTGAAAGTAGCTCTGAGTTATTTCCCCCATAGCTTAGCTCTGCTTGTCCTAGGGTTTTATATAAAAGTTTGTTGTTGTCATTGTTCTGAGAGATTTTTTTGCTACAGGGTGCATGCACTTGCTGGGGAGACAGAGACAGAAAGTGAGAAATCACCCTCCAGTGGGAATGACCACGTCACAATCCCTTCTCCTCCATTCTCCTCTCAGGATTTTGGGCATGCATGCACACATGGCCATATGAGTTTAAGGCACTGGGTTGGAACTCACATCGCATTTGAATATGTGGGAGTCCAGCGACATAGCCATTATGCCATCAGCTGGTCCCTGCGTTTCAGATAAATGAAATCACACTGACTAAGATCAATATGACTGACATCTTTCCCTTAGCAAATGCTTATGAAATTCTTCTAGTGTTACATGTATTTCTTTGTTACTGAGAACTATTTCATTGTTTGATTACACAAAAAATTATTTTACTGTTAATGAGTACTTACATGGTTTCGTTTTGTTTTGCTTCCCTATTGTGCAAAGGCTGTTCTGAATATCTTATACAAGTACAGTCATGTACTGCATAATGATGTTTTAGTCAGCTATGGACCACATCCACCACAGAGATCTCAGAGGGAGCAAGCAGGCTCCATCATATAGCCTGGGTGTGTAGTAGGCTCTACCATCTAGGTTTGGGTGATACATCCCGTGGTGCTCACACAATGATAAAACTGCCTAATGATGCCTTTCTCAATGTATTCCCATTGTTAAGTAACACATGCCTGTACCTATGGGGATATATTTTTAATTTTTCTTAGGCAGATGGCTAAGAGTAAAATTGTTAGATTATAGAGTGTGTATGTGTATAATATATTATATAAACGGTTTGGAAGTTTATATAAAGTCATTCATACATATATTATCTATACATATATACATAAAGCTATATATCAACTGCCTGACCATTCTTCCAAACTATTTTACCGTTTAAGTCTACTGCTACGAATGCGCGAGAGCTGCAGTGGTTTTCTAATCTTAACACATTTGGTAATGACAGCCTTATTAATGCGAACCACTCCAGTGCATTTCAAGTGGTTTCTCATTAAGGCTTTAAAATCTGATTTTTTGAAATTAATGGCATTAAATATCTATGCTTATGCTTACTATTGTCATCCTTTGCAATGTAGCTATCCAAGTCCTTCATACATTATTAAAATTGGGTTATTGTTTATAATTGAGTTGTATATTCTGAATGCAAATTTTTTCAGATACATAAATACTTGTCTGTTGAAAAAAAGAAAAGCTTAAGTTTTGCTATAGGGCATATGTGCTTGCTGGAGACAGAGACAGAGAGAGAGGAAAAAAAATGTGAGAAAACATCCCCTAAACAGGAATAGCCATGCTGCAATCCTTTCTCCTTCATTCTCTTCTGGGAACCTGGGGCATGCATGCACAGGAGCCCAGCCTCAAATTGCTGTGTCTGCAACTCCTACTGAGTAGTTGGTTACTCAGCTGAGTAGTGGTATCCAGCTGCCTTAACCTCCATGCCACCTCTTGGCCCTTGCCTGTTAAGGTTTTTAAAGTTGAACTTTGATGAGCAGAAATTTAAATTTTGATTAAGCATGCTACATTTTATTTTTGGCTGTTATGGTTATTGCTTTCAGTATTGTACCTAAGAAATGTTTGCCTAACCTCCAGCACAAGGATATTTTCATGTTTTCTTTTAGAACCATATCTAATATTAACTTTTATTTTTAGGACTGTAATGCTTTTGAGAATTTTGTTATATCTGGAAAAACACAGGGGTTGGAGTTCGCCTGATTTTCATGTTTATATTTGAAAACAACTTGTTGAAACACTAAGTCAACCAGAAGGAGTTGCTTGGAAGTTGTTTGCAAATTCTCTGATTCAAATCGTGCTAAATTTGTTCAATTAAACTCCACTCAATTAAAAAGAAAAGAAAATACTGAATTTTTATTGAATAATTTCACTGAACTGCTTTGATATTTTTATCAGAAATCAATCATCACAACTAAAAAACACTGACATGATGTACCAAGCAGAGGAAGACACAAGAGGACCGACAGTTCAGGGATCTGAAGACTTGAGGAACAACACAGCAGTGAGCCTCTTAGTTTCCTTATTTCCATCTATATATCCCTGGATGGTACTCTGCAGAAGTCCCCAACACCAAGAGCCAATAGGCTCAAAAAATCAAAAGAATTTTTTTTAAATGACAGTCATGTCTTTCCTCTGGTCAAAAGGCTGAATAGGGGTGGCCCAAACAGTAAACCTTTCTGCCATACTCACCCTCTTTCACTCAAACAATAATGAAAAAAATTCCCCCCAACCCATGTGATTTCGGAGGGTTAAAGTGGGAAGCTTTTCCTCTACCCCTCCCCTCAGGCCAACCAAAGCAGACAGCACTGTAATTCCCCTGCTAGGTGGTGGTGGTGGTAAGCCAAGCAAGGAAGCTGAGATCCTGTCCTTGCTTGACTAAAGGAGGGTGTGCTCCAACTCCCCCACCATAGTGTAGCAGGGTTCAACTGAACTTCGACCCCCATCTGGCAGCAACAGGCTTTAAAGGGTACTATAAGTTGAATTAGGCACTATTAGGCTTTACTTCCCCATCCTTAGGGGCCCAGGAAAGATAACAAAGGTTCTACTTCTACTCAGAATGATGTGGGAGGTGTAGGAGATAGGGTTGTTGGTACTCTGCCTTACCCCCTTCTTCTATGGTACCAGTCCTAGTGCCACACCTCAGTATGAGGACTGCCTACTAACGACGATAAAATAGGATCTATAGTCTCACAATTTAGTATGCAAAATGTCTGGGATACAGTTTTATTTTTTTGGAGAGGATTTTGCTATAGGGTACATGTGCTCGCCAGACAGAGAGAGACAGAGAGATAGAAAGCGAGAAATCACCCCCCAGGGGGGGTGACCATGCCACAATCCCTTCTCCATTCTCCTCTCAGGATCCTAGGCACGCACGCACAAGCGCCCGGCGTGAGTTTTAAGCCACCGGGTCTGGGACGCGAACCACGGTGGACCACGTGGGAGTTCAGCGACATAGCCATTACGCTAACTGCTGGTCCCGGATACAGTTTTTTTAAAGTCAAGGTGGTATAGCACTAATGCACTGCTTAAGAGAGCTGGATCCCACATGGTAACTGTTGTTCCAATAACTGGCCTGGTCAGCTTGAAACACACCAGGCATGCATTGTGAGTGTCTAAGATCTGATGGTCTGGAGGACTGGAAGAAGAAGATCATGATATGTTCAGACTTTGTAGGGGGTGCTCTTTTCTCTCTCACATGTGTACTCACAAAATCTATCATAAATAATGGGAAAAAATGTTAAATTATTTCTCAAATCAAGAACCAGGACATAAATCAATTGTTGAAATTATCTGACACAGATTTTTTTTTGTCATAGTACACATATGCTCACTAAAGAGAGGGACAGAAACAGAGAGAGATAGAGACAAAGAGAATAAACGTGAAAACTCATTCCCCGGGACCAGCAGTTAGTGTAATGGCTATGTCGCTGAACCCCCCTGTAGTCAACCACTGTTGGAGTCCCGGACCCAGTGGCTTAAAACTCACACTGGGCACGTGTGCGTGCATGCCCAAGATCCCGAGAGGAGAATGGAGGAGAAGGGATTGTGGCATGGCCATCCCCCTTGGGGGGGGGATTTCTGACTTTCTATCTCTCTGTCTCTCTCTGTCTGTCTGGTGAGTGCCTGCCCCCTATAGTGAAAACCTATCCAAAAAAAAAAAAAAAAAAACTCACCCCCCAGAGGGGATGGCCATGATGCGATCCCTTCTCCTCCACTCTCCTATCTAGGGATTTTGGACATGGACACACACACACAGCATGATTCTCAGGCTGACAGGTCTGGGACTTGAACCATGGTTGGCTATGTGGGACTCCAGTGCCTTAACAACCATGCCACCTGCAGGTTCCCTCTGACAAGATTTTAATGCAGCCATCTTAAAAATGCTTCAACAAGCAATTACAAATTATCTGAAAATAAATTTAAGAGTAAAAAATCCCAGCAAAGTAACAAAAAATTATAAAAATGAACTAAATGGAAATTATAGAACTGAAAATATATAATCAAAATTTTAAAACTTGATGAATCATGAACTAGGAATGACAGTTAATAGAATCAGTGAACTTTATTCCTACAATTTATTCTATCTGAACAAAAATGTTTAGGACTGTTTTCTTCATAATCCAAAATTGAAAAAAGAAAATTCCCAACATGTATCGACTGGATATTGGAAAAGCAAATTGTGGCACAAAGAAACGATAGAATGTGCAATTGTGATGGGTTTTGTAATGCGCCAACATGGCTGTGCTGAGCCGAATTTCCTTTTCTTATATGTTCTAGTTAGGATGTGCCTTTAATATTCTTATTGCCATCTGTATATAATCTTAGATTAAGTGTCTTTTCAAGACTTTTGTCCATTTTTTAATTGGCCTGTTTTTCCTATTAAAATTTGGGAGGTTCTTGTATTTCTTTTTATTTATTTTGGCTACAAATGTTTTGTTGGGTATGTGATTTGCAAATATTTTTTTCAGTCTGCAAATATTTTTCTCTCTTTTAAATCTTGTAACAGTGTGTTTCAGAGAATAAAAATTGTCACAAAAAATCCAATTTGTCATTTTTTTCTTCCTCTTATGGACTCCTTTGATATCACATCTGGGAAATTTTGGCCTACATCCCAGTAATGAGAATTCTCCTAAAGTTTCATTGGTGTTCTATGTTTTACAGTTAGTTCTTTGATACATTATTTATTTATTTATTTTTGCTTTTTACAAGGGATTAGGTTTAAGTCAAGATTGATTTTGTTGCATGTGAATGGCAAATTACTCCAGTGTCACTTGTTGAAAAGACTGTTCTCTGCAGAAAGCTCTTTTCATCTTTGACAAAAATCCATTGGCAAATGAACTAAACTTCTCTGAACTGTACACTTTAAAATGATTAAAGTTATGAATCTTATGTGTATATTACCACAATAAAAAGTCAATTGGTTATAGTTGTGAAGCTCCATTTGTAGATTCTAATTCTAATAGAATACGCATCTGTTCCATTCACCTTTGTATTATTCCTATGACAATATCACATTGTTGGATTATTATTTTTTTACAAGTTTTCAAATTGGATAATGTGACTCATTTAACTTTTCCTTTAGCAAGATTTTAGCTTTCTAGTTTCTTTACCTTTTCCTATAAATATTAGGATCAGCGAGTCTGGTATAAAACTACAAAACTTCCTACTGGTATTTTGCTAAATCTACAGATTAGTTTCACAAAAATTAACAATTTATTTTAATATTTCAATTCAAGATATGACTTAATTTCCTAACTAGATATTCCTTTGTTTCATCAGTGTTTTGTAGTATTATACATACAAAACTTGCATATTAGATTTATACCAATATTTAAATTTTAGAGTCATTATAAATTATATTTTCAAATTTTAGCTTCTGACTATTCACTGCTAGTATATAGAACTATATATTTGTGTTGGCCTGTGTCTTCAAACCTTCCTAAATCTATTATTTCTAGAAACTTTTATAGAATTCATGGGCACTTCCACTTAGATAGTCTTATTATCTCAGTATAGAGATAAACATAGTTACTTTTTTTTTTCCTTTCTAATATATATGCCTTTTATCAGGGCCAGTCTCTGCTTTTCACACTTACATCTACTATTAACTGATGAGATGAGCACAACATCCAAATTCAATGGATATTTTCAGCACCATCATCCCTCTTCTTCCTCATTCAACTGTCTACAAAGGTGAAACTTGGGTGCTTCCTATCTAAATTCATCCCATGCTTAATAGGACAATATGAGAATCACATCCACAAAGTAGTGCTTCCCTTTGGAAGGAGCCCCTTTCTACTCATTTCATGTCCCAAAGATTTTTCTTTCTCTGAAAATTTATGAGAAGATAACTACTATGGCCTCAATGTTTGTGTCTCTTCAATACTTAGGTTGAAATCTTAACCCCACCCCCCAAACAATGGTATTAGCAGGTGAGATGTTTAGAAGGTGACTAGGCCACAGAGCTTCTCCTTCAGGAGTCAGATTAGTGGTCTTACAGAAGAAGCCAGAGTGTGACCCCTCCATCATGTGAGGGACAAGAAGTTGCTGCCTATGAACCAGGAAGTGGGCCCTCAAATGCATACCAAATCTGCCTTGATCTTGACCACCCCAGCCTCTAGAAATAGGAGAAATAAATTTCTACTGTTTATAAGTCAGTTCATGCTGTTTTTTAATGTTTGCCTGAACAGACTAAAATGATGGCATTTCAAAGATTATCTACCAAGGTCTGGTATTCTTTTTGTGGATAACTTGAAGGCCAAATGGGATGGGATGATTTTAGTGATTACTACACTCACTGGTTTGAAAAATGTGTAAGCTGGCTGCTGGCTCTCTTTCTACTGCATTCACCACCCCGACATCACCTTTCTTACTATCCTTGTGATTTAATAAAGCCCATAAAAATTGTTATAATAAATAGTTCTGAAATATCTCAGTTGGCTAATTGAATTAATATAGCCTACCCCATCCTTATTATTTTTTGCCTGTTTGTGTGTATAATTCTGAAAATAGTGTATTAAAATCATACTTCATGCTAATGAGTTTATTAGCTCATGTTTTTTCCTTTTTAAACGTAATGTCATTTGATATGTAAGTATCTATTTCTCTTGGGTGCTCTTAGTGGACTGCATATTTTAGCAGTGTAAAAAATTTTTATCTCATTCATGTTTCTTGCCTTGAACTTAATTTTATCTAACATTATTATTCGCACTTCATTTCTTCATGGTAACATTTTCTAAAAAATCTTTGCTTGTATACTTTCGACATCTACAATCTCAATAAAATATACTTATTAATTACATAACATTTAATTACAATTCTGTAGGAATTATAGTAGTCTCCCATATCCATAAATGAGTTTTGTTTCCACACTCTCCAGCAGATGTCTAAAATTGCACAAAGTACAGAACCCTATATATACATACTATGTTTTTGCTGTACATTCATACCTCTGATAAAATTTTATGTATAAATAAGGTATAGTAAGAGTTTAACAACCAATAAAATAATAACAGTATGGGCTGGCAGGTGGCTTGATAGTTGATGTGTTAAACTCCCACATGGCCCACAGTTTGAGGCTCAGACCTGGCAGCTGGCTTTCCCACTCTCCCCCTTTCTCTTTCTCTCTCTGGTGAGCATATGTGCCTTATAGCAAATTAAATAATAATAATAATGATGGTAATTAAAATTAAACAGTTCTTTAAAAATAACAGTATACTGGGATCAGCAGTTAGCGTAATAGCTATGTTGCTGAACTCCCATGTAGCCGACCATGGTTCGAGTCCCGGACCCGGTGGCTTAAACTCACGCCAGGTGCGTGTGCGTGCATGCCCAAGATCCTGAGAGGAGAATGGAGGAGAAAGGATTGTGGCGTGGCCATCCCCCTTGGGGGGTGATTTCTTGCTTTCTATCTCTCTGTCTCTCTTGGTCTTTCTGGTGAGCGCACGCGTCCTATAGCAAATAAAAAAAAATAACTTAAAAAAAAATAACAACAGTATACTGTACTAAAAGTTATATTGTTTCTTGTTTTCTGTCTCTCAAAATATCTTACTGTACTGGTATTCTTCATTTTGATTATACATAGCTGAAGCAGCGGGAAGTGAAACTGTGGATAAATGGAGGCTGGCTACTGTAATAAACTAATGACAAAGACAGTAGTAGAATTTAGGAAGATCACAGCAGAAAATTCTATAATGGTACCCTCATATATGTTCTATATTAGTTAACCACACATTATTTATTCACTTACTTGTTTTTTATTCTTCTAATAAATATTTGTTGAATATGTAATCTATTCTAGGCATCATCCTATTGTTAGGGATATAGTAGTGGTAGAAGAAAAGAGAAAATGCTGCCTTCACAGAGCTTAAACTATATAGGAACATAGATAATAATAAAAATATCAAATGAATACATGCTATAAAACCATAAATACTCACATTATGAAGAAAAAGTAATGGAGCTAAAAATACAGATAATTAAATGGGGTGAAGTAGAGATTATTTTATATAGACCTAGTCAGGGACAGATTCTTTGAAAATATGGTTTTTGAGCAGATAACCTGAACAAATGAAGAATTGAGCCATTTGAAGAATCAGGAGTATTTCAGGGAGAGGAAATAGTACATAGAAAAAGTCCTAGGATAAGTACAAGCTTGGAGCGTTTTTAAAAATAGAAAAAACAGTATTACTGGAACAGAGGGCATAAAGGAGGGAAATCAGATGAGACAAATGCCTGATCATTCAGTGCCTTGTAAGCACCGTAATGAATCTGGATTATTTCTAAATTGCTCTTTGTTATGATTAAGGCTTTGATGGTCACTCACTCCTATGTGGAGAATAGAATACAAAGGGACAGAGGTGAAGACAGGAAGTCGGGTTAGGAGGCAGACTAATTGGACACTAATGGTAATGATAAAAATATACGTGTAAGACATTAAGCTAAGTGAATCATAAATATAGTCTACTTAATTCTTATTACAATGCTGCAGGATATCATATTCTCCATTTTAGAGATAAGAAAAATGAAGCAGAGGCTAATTAATTGCATGAGGCCACAGTAATTGGATGAGGCCACACATCAAGGAAGCGTCAGGTCTGGGGTGTAAGTCAGGTGAAAGTGACCTCAAGAACTATATGCTACTCTGTATTCTTGGATCCCTTTAGATCTGTTACACAAGCAACATCATTAGCGTATTTCCTAATTTTATGTAATCCCTATTTGTTATGCACAGGTAATATTCATTTAGGTAACTTATTTCCTCACTGATTTTCTTTTTCAAAGAAAGGTGAACTCTCTAGCTAAAATTTACACTTGTGGATATTTGGAATTTTAATATCTGGTGGGAGGAGAGAGGCCAAATGTAAAATCTTTAATTGGAGCAAATGACTACTACAGTTCTACAAATCTGTGTAATTCCTAATAAAGCTCATGATTCACTCTGTAAGAGAAGTCATGAGTGACTTTTGGAGTCTGCATTATAAATGACAAATCAGCAACAAAGAAAGCCTAAGATTCTTTAGGCTCAGTTGTATCTTTTTCTTTTTTTTTTTTTTTTTTTTTTTTTGGGGGGGGGGGTTTTTTTTTTTATAGGGCG
>NW_006205070.1:169279-169965 GCF_000334495.1 Tupaia belangeri chinensis | reverse complement strand
TGTTTTTTTGGGGGCTTTTTTTTTTTTTTTTTTTTTTTTTTTTTTTTTTTTTTTTTTTTTTTTGGAGGGAGAGGTTTTTTTGCTATAGGGAACGTGCACTCACCAGAGAGACAGAGAGACAGAAAGCGAGAAATCACCCCCCAGGGGAGATGGCCATGCCGCAATCCCTTCTCCAGTCTCCTCACAGGATCTTGGGCATGCACGCACATGAGCCTGGTGTGAGTTTAAACCATTGGGCCCAGGACTCGAACCACAGTCCACTATGTGGGAGTCCAGCGACATAGCCATTATGCCAACTGCTGGTCCCTCGATTGTATCTTATCTGAATTACTAATTAAAGCCAGACAGGGTGTCTATATTTGTGTGGTGATGCATGAAAAATGAAAGCAAGTGATTTTGTATTTTTCTTTTAAGATTGAATACACCACTATAGGAGAATGCATGGATTAGCATTTTTCCTGGCATAATCCAAAAATGAGCCTATTTATACAAAAGAGCTGTAAATGCACAAGATGTACAGAGCATTAGTTTGGCAAGAAGATCAGTTCTGTACTCTGGCATATGGCTGTGATGCAAGCTTCCTTATTGTTTCTGTAGTTTGGAATCACTCACTTTACAGTCTTTCCTGAAACACTCGTCTCTTTTGCTCATAGCTCTTTCAATGAGAAAGAGAAAGAGCTCCTGAG
>NW_006205070.1:117222-169248 GCF_000334495.1 Tupaia belangeri chinensis | reverse complement strand
AGCAGGAAAAAGATGGTCAGTTCTGGAAGAATTATTAACTAATTCAAGAGCAAACATACATACAACATAGTGGTCTTAATCTTTCTTATATTGAGGCTTATTAGAGATTAAAAAAAAGAAAGTTCCATTTCACTAGATTCTATTTTGCTAAATTAGTGATTATATATACATTTGTGTATATATACACACACACTGTATGTGCACATTTGTATTATACAGGCTTGTACACACACATATGTACATACATATATGCACACCTATATAGAGATACCCACATACATACATATGTATTGGTTAAGGATACAGTCTGCAATCTTGATTAGATCTGTATAGAAACAAATATTAAAATATAGAAGGTTCTCTTAAACATTGCAGAGTAACACAAATTTAAGACATGGAGATTTTCATCTACATTTCAACAGTAGATGGAACATAATAGAATTAGTTTTGTAGCAAAGATGATCTGAATGACTTTAAATGTTATAGAAAAATAAAGTTAAAATATGACACTTTTAGCCTGTGTTGTGATATAATTCAGAATAATAGCTGTACAATAATATAGTAAGTAAAGTATGAATTTAAGTCATCAAGGAGAATAAACAATAGCATGAAGACAAAGAATGAACTCAGAGAATTAACTTAGTTAGGCAATGTACAAAAGACTTGTAAGAGGGTGCGTGTGCATGCGTGCCCAAGATCCCAGGAGGAGAAGGGATTGCAGAGTGGCCATCCCCCCTGGGGGGGATTTCTCCCTTTCTTTCTCTCTGTCTCTCTCTGTCTTTCTGGCGAGAGCACACACCCTTAAAAAAAAAAAAAAAAAAAGGAAAGAAAAAAAAAAAAGAAAGTCCTTTTCTTTATATTAAAACAGTGTCTGGTAATGAATCGGTAGGGAAAAGTAGAATTGTATCTAACATTGAAAACAAAAAGGCTTAAATACTGTATTGGGGCAGAGGTAGAACTTGTGATCTTTTGAGCAAAAATAAATAATGTAAAACTTAAAAAGATCATCACCTTCTTGGATTGTACCCAAACGTTTTGCAGTAAGAGCTTGGCTTTTCTGGTGATGCAGAACATCACCTTTCTGCATCTATCTCATCAGGTATATTCATCTCAAGCATATATTGGGATAGAATTTGCGAGTTTCACTTGTGATATGAAAAAACAATAAGCTAAGTTTATTTTATCCATGATAGAGAATTTGTGTCTGCACATGAGAAAGAGACAGAGAGAGGACAGTCTCATTGAACCACAATCCTCTTTTCCAACCTTCTAGCTCTGTAGATCTTGGGCACCTATTCTCTCACTCCTAGCTTGTTTTCAAGCCAGTCCAGGGCCTGAAGCCATAGTCAGCCATATGGCTTCTAGCACTGCAGCTCAGCTTGCAATTGATAGCACCACTGGACTGGGCTGGGAAAGCCAAGCTTTTAAAGCAAAAAGTTGGGCACAATTCAAGAATGACTGATAATGAATGACCATCACATAAGTTAAATCAGTGTAAACAATAGTGAATACTATGTTATTGAAAGCATTCAAGAAGAACCTAAACGGGTACATGTCAGAAGTGTTATAGAACTGATTCCTTTTTCAAAGTAAAATGTTAGACTAAGTAGGTTACTTCTAAGCTTCATTTCAAATCTAAAGTATTTTTGTTGTGTTTAATTTCCTTCTCCTGATTCTATTCTTTCTAGCTATAAAAATTTTATTTCTTCTTTTTTTTTTTGTAAGTATCATAGCTAAATTCTATCACTACGTTTGTATCTATTACTGAATATTATTTACTGTAGTAAAATTTTATGACCATGTAAACATGAACATTAGAAAACATTCTTTCGCTCCAGCAGTTAGCGTAATGGCTATGTCGCTGGACTCCCACGTAGTCGACCGCGGTTCGCATCCCGGACCTGGTGGCTTAAAATTCACGCCGGGCGTGTGTGCGTGCGTACCCAAGATCCTGAAAGGAGAATGGAGGAGAAGGGATTGCAGCATGGCCATCCTCCCAGGGGGGGGATTTATCGCTTTCTGTCTCTCTGTCTCTCTCTGTCTGTCTGGTGAGCGCACGTGCCCTATAGCAAAAACCTCTCCAAATAAAAAAGAAAACATTCTTACAAGACATAACATCTTGTCAAATTTGCAACTGGTATAAAAAGTTTTGTGCTTTCTTATTTTATTAGAGAATTAAAATTTGTTATAAAAAGTTTAGAAAATTCAGATGAAATTTAAATCATCTTGTAAACTAAGGAAAATAACCATTTTTTGTTTTCCCTTCCAAAGAGAGAGTTTCTTTGTTCTAGAAGAGGGAAGGCTATATTCTAGAATGCTGGTTAAGGCATATTTTCTAGTGGTCAGAATCATTGTAGCTTAAATGTTTAGAAAGTAGATTTTTTCTTTTTTAGATTTTTAAACTGTTTTATTATTATTTTTATTTTACCAGCGACATGCACAGAGAAAGTGAGAAAGCAAGTCACCAGATCCAGGACTTGCACCACAGTTGTCCATGTGGGAGTTCAGCACCTAGACCACTATGCCACCTGCCAGTCTGAAAGTAGATAAGGTTTTTTATTTTTTGTCACATTGCAGAATAGAAGGCAGAAGTTATCATTGGATCCAGGCCTTCTGTGTAACTCAACCTTTCCTCTCCCATTTGGCTTTGAGGCTAAAGGGAAGCAAGGATTCAATAAGTGCGAGTTAGAAGATATCCTTTAGATCTCTATCCTAGGACACTAGGCTACTGGTATTTCAGGTGCATAACCAGATAAATTAACTGCTCCTTGAAGGACTTTTGCAGAAGAATGGTGAAAAACATGAACCAGGAATCCAAAATTAACTGGTTACCCGGTTAAATATTATCCACTATCACCATAATCTTGCTCTGATTTTTAACAAATCCCTACACCCAGACATAATCACTGAAAAACTTCAATCAAGGTTTTTTTTAAGTTTTTTTTTTTTTCCCTTAGAATACACACACTTGCTGGAGAGAGGGAAAGTGAGAAATCATCCCCAAGTGACGGTCACACTGCAATGCCTTCTCTTCCATTTTCCTCTCTGGATTTTGGGCCTGTATGCTTACACCCCCCATCATAATTTTCAAGCCACTGGGTCTAGGAATTGAAACATGGTTAGCCATGTGAGATCTAGCATCTTAACCCCCATGCTCCCTGCTGGCCCCCAGTACAAAATCTTTAAGTTTATTCCTTTCATGAGAGAGAAAGGACAAGAAGATAGAAACATCTATGGCAGAGTCTTCTTATGTCATGATCCTTCCCCCAGTCAGCCACATCCTTGAATGTTCTGGCTGATCCACAATCCAAATCTGAGCCTCCCATGTTGCTGCAGTATTGCACAGAAATACCCTACTGCCATACCACCACAGCTGGGCCTAGTGCAAAGCCTTATGTCTTCCTTCACATGGTATGGGTTTAGGAAGACTTATTTTTCCAAAATATAATCTTCCAAAACACAAAGTATTGTAATAATTATTTATACTTTATACAAGTACTTTCCATAATATTAAATTCATAGCACAATTTTTAAAGTTTTGTGTCTGTACCTTTTTGAGTGTCTGTAATTGTTAGGCATATAGGTGACAAATTACTAGTGCCCACTCAGGAGTATTCTTTCTTCTCATTCTACTTATTTAGCATTACCTTTGTTTGAAGTTGCAATGTGTGGAACCTCTAGGAAGTGATTCAAGAGCATTCCACAGCTGTCAATGAAATCCTGTCTGTTTTTCCAGGTGTGTAACTTTCCCAGCCTCCTTGCAGCGAGAATTTTCTATATGATCCACTTCTGAAAATGAAAGGTAAGGGCAAGTCTACTGGGATAGGGAAATTTCTGGGAAATACCACTCCTCCCTATGATAAATGGAGGCCTCTAGTAACCATTTACTTCTTCTTTTCCAACAATGTTACGTAAATCTGTGGCTCTACATTTGTAACCAAGAGAAAGCAGACACAGAAAAGGTCATTGAATGAAGATGGCAGTGTAGAAGGATAGAAAGAGGCTGGTTCTTCTTTGGGGTCATGGAGCCACTGACCCAAACTAGGAATACACTGTCCTGAATGCTTAAGGTGGTGTTCTATGTCTTGCAGTTAAGTACAATCATGATGTTTCAAACCTTTCCCTTTTACAAGCAGAACTCTGGTAAACATTTATATAGCTAAGTCTTTATTCATTGCTGTGATTATGTCTTTCTGATGAACTCCTAGAGATGGAATTACTAATTCATGAGACGGAAAGCACTAAGGAGCTTACATTTAGTACATATTGCCAAATTGCCCTCAAGAAAAATAGTACAAATTCAGGGTTCAATAAGCACTACAGAAACTCTTAAAAATGAAATTATACCCCCCTGAAATCATTTTCCTTAAGAACAGCTTACATCTCAGCAACCCCCTGGAAAGCTCAGCAAAGTTCCAAGAGAAAACAGAGGATAAATAAATTCTGAAAAACATAATATAATAGATAGAAGGCCATGGAAGACATTTTCAATCTGTTAACCTAAAAATATATAAAGAATTCATCTAAGTTTCTGGAAGTATGGATACCTGGTAGAATTATAAACTGATAAGGCTGGATAAGTTTCAGAGTTTAAATACCTCCATTAGCCTGTGCAGGATCAATCTCTCCATGGTAAGGCACAGCTCTGTGGATAATGTGCTTGTCCCCTGAAGACCATCATGAGGAGCCTGAAAAATAAAAATATGTCCCTGGAATTCTATACTCAGACACTTGGTACTGAGTTTGTGACTGAAAACTCCCCAATGCCCCACCTGCCCAGGATGACTTCCTTGGAAAGGTCATTCCAAAATAGGATAAAGGCAAACAGCAGTAAGAGCATATCAAATACGGTGAAATAGTAGGGAGACATACGGCGGGTGATTACTGCAATATAGCTCAAATTAATGACACAACAGAACCCTATTATCGTTAGCTGAAAGGTGAAAGAAAGGTTGAAAATACAGAATGTCCTTGTGAGAAGCTTTTATATGCTGATCTCTGTATTACAGCTCTGTTTGAAAAGTCAATTCTTTGGTGTATCCCACTGAAACTATTTCCAAAACTAAATTTATATTTTAAGATATGTTTAAGGTAAATTGGTGACATGTAATGTCATTTCCCCTAAGGAATAATTTATTTTCAGTTTCCTTTGGGATCAGTTAGCAGTAGAAACACATGCTATTTCCACACATCTGTCCATTCTGATAACAAGTTCCATTTCTGAATAGTCTCTTAAATAAAATGAACCTATTTGCTGATAGCTGTGTGTTCATTCTGTATGTGTTACACATGCAATGTGATGTTAATGAATAAATGGGTATGAGGAGACCTGGGATCTAGGATGAGCACTATGAATAATACATTATTTGCTTTATAATCATTTAGTTTATTGACGTATGTGTGAAAAGCAACCAAATGAGATTTATATATGGTGAAACCAACAGCTGTGGTACAGCCCAGCAAAGAAAAAGTGGCCTCTTCCTCTAAATCGTTAAACTCAACTATATAAAAGTATTGTTGTTAAAAGAAATACAGAGTCTTTTAAAAGTTCATGGAAATGTGTATTTAAAATACTGTGCATGTATTTTTTTTTTAATTTGCATCAATAAACTTGTACTTTATTTTTCACAAACTTTTTGAGGCCCTCTTGCCTACTAAAGACACGCTACCTGATTGAGAGTTTTCAGCCTGGTCTTTAACCTTGAGATACTTACAAATTGAGGAGAGTGTGAGTGCGTATAGAAAGGTAACTATGATGCTCTCACAAGGAAAACACCATGTAAAGCTTGAAATCATGCCGTCGCAAGCCTAAATACTACCAGAAGTTAAGATAAAGGGCTAGAACAATCATTTGGAAGGACCACTGCCCTGTTGAAACCGTAACTTCAGACTCCAGGCCCCAAGAACAATTACAATAAATTTCTTTTCCTAGCTACCTAGGTTATGGTACTTTGTTATTATAGCCCTTGAAAACTAATACTACTGTGTTCTCAATAGCACTCTTTTCCATCTAAAAGTTACGTCATTTATTTATTCCATTACATTCTATTTCTTCTGTAGGACAAGTTTCATGAGAACCACAGCACTGTTAAGGGCAATGAAGATTTGTATTTGGATAAAACACCATACTTGGGGCCGACAGGTGGCATGTTCATTAAGGCACTGGACTCCCATATGGCCAAGTGGGTTGGAATCCTAACCTGGTGGCTTTCTTTCTTACAGTCTCATTCTCTCTCTCTCTCTGGTGAGTATATGTACACTATAGCAAACTGCTAAAAAATAATAAAATTTTAAAGGTCATAAAGTATTTTTAATCAAAATGTAAAGCATCCGTATATTCATTAGTTGAATATTTATTGATGTATTTCAGGTACTGCTACAAATGCTGATGATACAGTGAGGAATAGGATAACATGGTCCTTCCTCTCATTGATGTTACATTCTGTGAGAGAGAGACATCAAAAGATATAAATAAGATAAAGGGTATAAAAGAGGGTGATGTGAGAGCAAGCTATGTTTAAGGCGGATTGGTGACATGTAATGTCATTTCCCCTGAGGAACGATTTATGAGTAGGATTGGGCAAATTTAAATGGATTAATCAAGGAAGGTCAGTCAGAAATAAATTAGATCCATCTGAACAGCAATAAGGAGGCAAGTATTATAAATCAAGTATCTACTCAAAGGACAGGAGAATGCTCAGTCAGAAAAGCACTTGCATATTGATTATGCATAATGCAGCATTATTCATAATTGCTAAGACATAGAACCAACCTAAATGTCCACTAACAGATGAATGGATGGAAAATGGATGGCACATGTACTCTATGGAATACTACTCAGCCATAAAAAAAAATAAGGAAACAAACAAACAAACAAAACCAAGATCCTGGCATTCAATAGAAAGTGGTCAAATAAGGAGGATCTATTGCTGAGTGAAGCAAGGCAGATATTGTATGTATCCACTTAACATATACTGACTATGCATACTTTATGGTAGAGATTGAAATATTGGAGGTCATAAAAGCAGTTAAAATAGTTATGGATGCTGAAGACAGTGTGGAACAGGGCAGAGGGAGAAGGGAAGAGTATGGAGAAGTATAGCAAGAGAACAAATAGAGAAGAATGACATTAGTGGGACACAGAAATGGTTTACTACCTGTTGATGATAACATGTGTAGTATTCTCAACTGGACTGATCCGAGAAGTATTTCATGCTGGGTAACTTCTTCATACAAGCCAAATGATATATAGTGACTGAATGTTTAAAAAAATAATAACCTGAACAAATGATGAAAAGCTATTTGATGATGATGTGGATAGTAATGTCTTTATCTTGACTGACATGCATGGTAATCATAGTGGAAAAAAATTTTATACACAGTTAAGATATATGTGATTCAATGTAATATTTTTAAAAAGATTATGATAAATATAAACTTTTTAAAGAAAAGTGTACAGGCTGATGAGAATAATAAGAGGCAGGTGTTTAATCATACGGAGCCTGCATGCTGTGGTCAGGGGTTGAATTTTATTCTAAACACTATAGAAAGCCATCAGAAGGTTGCAAGTAAGATTCATCCATGTTTTGAATGTTTTCATGAAAATATCATGCTGGCTGCCATGTGGTAAATGGACCATAAGGAAGTTAGAGGCAGGAAGCCTAATTGGAGGAGCTATTGCAAGTGTCCAGATGAAAGCTGGGTGTGCTGTTGGCTTTTGTCTTGGTTGGTAGTGTAAGTGGTAAGAAAGGTATATGTTATTGATGTATTTTGATATGGCTGATAAGACTAGCTATTGGGATATAGACGTGCTAGCAAATAAGAAATCAGTAACTAATTCTTAGGCTTCTCTAGGACCTCTTAGCAATTAAAATCAAACCATTTACTGGATGGTCATTTTTCAGTAGAGAAGAGTTTATTTGATGTTAGATAGAATAGGTTAGGTAGGGCCCAAGATCCCAAGAGGAGAATGGAGGAGAAGGGATTGCGGCATGGCCATCCCCCCTGGGGGGTGATTTCTTGCTTTCTGTCTCTCTGTCTCTCTCTGTCTTTCTGGCGAGCGCACATGCCCTATAGCAAAAACCTCTACAAAAAAGAAAAAAAAAAGAATAGGTTAGGTAAGTATTTGTGTTAGGTGATATTTAAGCTCTATTCCAACCTTGCATGCCTTTTATCCTAATGCTTAGATCAGAGCTCCTAGTCTGCTATTGGTCCCAGGGTAAGGAACTAAGCTCACGAAGAGAAAGGGTGGTTTCAGACTAAGACGGAGACTCCATCTATACAGGATAACTATTATTCGTGAGTCTTTGAAAATCACATGACAACATTTTGATTAATAACAATCATCATTTCCTGGGTATCCCTGTATTCTAAGCTTAATGTTAAATGGTTTGCTATGTTACCATATAATCCCCATAAATATATCATGCAGTAAATAAAATTACCCTTATAAATCAAACAAGTGAGTCTCAGACAGCAATAATATGGCCAAGATTTCAAAGCTGGGTAGTGACATAACCAACTATATCTGTTCTTCTAAACTTGTTCTGCATTATTACTTCTGTCTCCCCACTGATTTATAAGGATCTTTGATGAATAATAAATAAGGACTGTGAGAAGAATTAAAAAATAAGGTGGAACAGATGAACATTTTTATTTGAATTTATTTGAAATTTGTTTTACTATGAAATAGTATACATTTGCTTCAATGAATATGTACATACTCTATGAGACTATATATTCATGTAAAACAAAAGAATATAATACAACAATACAGATTGTACGTTTCATTTTTCTTTTTTTGGAGAGGTTTTTGCTATAGGGCACGTGTGCTCACCAGCCAGACAGAGAGAGACAGAGAGACAGAAAGCAAGAAATCACCCCCCAGGGGGGATGGTCACGCCGCAATCCCTTCTCCTCCATTCTCCTCTTGGGATCCTAGGCATGCACGTACACACGCCTGGCGTGAGTTTAAGCTACCGGGTCCTAGACTCGAACCGCGGTCGACTATGTGGGAATCCAGTGACGTAGCCATTACACTAACTGCTGGTTCCCTCAGATTGTATGTTTTATGCACATAAAATAGAAATGAAAATTAGTAAATCAGATGAAAATCTATTTCCATAGATGACCAATTATTTCAGATCTAAAGTATTACAATACATGAACATTTTTGGCTCATCAGAGAAGAAGCTTCATTGAAGCCAAAAAGGATTAAAATGAGGATTAAAAACGAAGTGAGATACTATTTTTATTGCTTGCTCTATGTTCTCATTGACGGCATGCTTAGAGAAATAAAGTGACAATGAGTTGAAATGAAAATCAAGTTTTTCTAGTATTTTTCAATCAAAGAAGAATTTTTCAGAAAGCTAAAAGTGGAAGAAAAAGTGAAAGTCATTCTATTGCTAATGGAATGTTTCCCTGCCGTCAAGCAGTATGTGCCTGAAAGAAAAATGACCTGGACTAAACCGGAAACTCAAAATACAGTGCATTTTCAACGTGGCAATTAGGCTGATATGAGATGTCACAAACGGTGATTATTACGATGGGCTGGTTCTGAAATGCACGCCGTGGCTTACATGGTACCTGAGTGGTGAGGGTGCCACTCTGCACTTGGGGCTAATCTCTGAAATGATGGCATCGGGGAAGCCACTCCTCCTGGCTCTTACTAGAGCCTGTCCCCGTTCATCTGCGAGAGAAGCAGGTGTGTTTCCCCCCACCCTAGATCTCATTTTTAAAATAAGGCTAAAAGATGACGGCTGTGAGAAAATGAAGTCACTCTCCGGAGAGGAGCTGCTATGGGGTAAGGAAAATGGTTCTTGGAAGCCAGCCCTGCAGCACTTCATTAGTCAGGTGTGAAAGGAGCTGCCTCTTCTGGAACTTGAACTAGAAGTTTCCTTTTAACCCTCTCCTCAGCAGTGTAAGTTTTCACTTTTTAAAAAGTAAATAAAATCAACCTCTGTGCCTAGATATTCATTTGATGGTTTTCAACAAGTATTTGACCAATTACTAAGATATTGTTAATAGCAATACTGATATGTACCTATGTACCTGAAAAGCTAAAGAACTTTTTAGATAAGGAAATTTTTGTATGTCTTAAAAGAGATTTAATTCAGCATTTTTTTTATTTCTAGACCTGTGTGAGCAGGCTGTTGTTACTCTCTGCTCAGGTCATTGGTTCTATTGCTCATGGTTATAAAAACCTTTCCATGAATGACATTTTAAACCTCTTTTTTTTTTTTTTTTCTTTTTTTGGAGAGGTTTTCACTATAGGGCACGTGCGCTCACCAGAAAGACAGAGACAGAGAGATAGAAAGCGAGAAATCACCCCCCAGGGGGTATGGCCTTGGGCATGCACGCACATGCGACCGGTGTGAGTTTAAGCCACCGGGTCCAGGACTCGAACCGCAGTTGACTTTGTGGGAGTCCAGTGGCATAGTCATTACGCTAACTGCTGGTCCCAATGACATTTTAAACCTCTTATGGTTAGTTTGGGATGTTAACTTGACTAGACTAAGGAATACCCTATAACCCTGTTAAAACTTAACTCTGGGCATGTCTATGAGAGTGTCCAGAAAAATTAACATTTTAGCCTAATTGGGCTAGATATGGAAGTTCCATTCTCAGTGTGGGTAACTTCTGGAGAGAAAAAAATAAAGAAAACAAAAATAAACAGGTTGAGAGAGCAATTTAGACTTCTATTGCCTTGGATATCAAAACTATAGACTCATCTGCTTTCAAACTCTAGTATTTATACCGCTGGCCCTTCAACTTTTCAGGTGTTCAGCCTCAGACTGAGTTATGGCTTTCCTACCTCTGAGGGCTTAGGGCAGGACTGAGCCATAGCAGTATTTTAAGATGTCCAGCTTGTAGACAGCCTGTTGTGAGACTTCTTGCTGTTACGATCATGTGAGCTGAGTCCCCCAATAAACCCCTTTTCAAATATCTATACATATCTTATTGGTCTGTCTCCCTCGAGAATTCTGACAAATACAAAAGCAAAATATTTGTATCAAACTACTATTTAAATAAGACACATATACTGTGGAGAATTTTAATGATGAATAAGATACTCTTCTTGCTTTAAGAGAGCTGAGAATCTGATAGAGAAAACAAAATATATACAATAAAATTCAGATCACAATTATACCCACTTGGTGAAAATATCCTACATGTACCTAACAGTGAGAAATGAAATCCAAACTGGGTAATTAAGGAATGATTCAAGGGAGCTGTAGTTGAACTTGGGTCTGGACCTGGATGTAAGGTAGATATTGGGGTAGCAAAATGAATAGTCAAGCTGAAAGATTGATAGAAGCAAGAAAAGGCCCAGACCACAACACTAAGGAATGACAAATATGGTTTAGGAATGGGGTTTATGTGAGGGTATTTTAGCAGGAGATTAAAAATTTGACAAGTAGTCTCAAATACTATGTTAACAAATAAGGACTTTTACTCTTGTAAAAATCTGGAAACATGAAGAGTGTTTGGACAGGAGAGATCATAATCCAAATAGATCTTTAGGAAGATAATGTTTGTGGCTATATTGGAGATGAAGAGTTAGACCAGTTTGGAAGCTATTAAAATAGTTTCAAGAAATAATACGGTAATACACAAGAAATGATAAGATCTTAAATTAGTACAATTGCAGAGGAGATAAAGAAAATAGTCACAATGAGGAAATAAAGTTAGTATCAGTTGTTAATAGTCTGAGTTTTTCAAAACCAAATATTTATGTGAAGAAGTCTTGGTAACTACTACAAATTTTAATCTGGTGTCAAGAGAAGCCAGAGTTGGAAATACATGTCTGAGAGTTCTTCACATTAAATTTATGAGTTGAGTTAGGAGGAACTGATGAAAGTGCCCAGAGAAAAAAAGGATAGTAATCACTAGGGAGAGAATCTAGAAAGATCCCTGTAATTAAGTAGTTGACAAGAAAAGGAGCCAAGGAAAGATGCACGGAAAGCCAGGAAGACAAGATGAGGGGAGAGTGACAAACAGTGGCCCAGGCTGTGGGAACATCAAGCCAGATGGATTCTCAAAAACAAAGTTGCTCCAGGTGTACGCAGGCATTGATGACTACTGGCAGAACAGATGGAGAGACAGTGCGAAGGCCAAATCCAGACTGCTGTGGCTTGGGAAGTAATGAAATGAGGAAGAAGGGTCAATGAACAGAGATGAGTTTTTATGTATTTAGTATGCAGGATGTGAGAATGCCGTGGTCAAAACAGAGTCAAAGGGAAGTTTTTGTTTGTTTGTTTGTTTGTTTTGGGGGGAGGTTTTTGCTATAGGGTACATGCACTCGCCAGACAGACAGAGAGAGACAGAGAGACAGAAAGTGAAAAATCATCCCCCCAGGGGGGATGGCCACACCGCAATCCCTTCTCCTCCATTCTCCTCTTGGGATCTTGGGCATGCACGCACACGTGCCCAGCATGAGTTTTAAGCCACCGGGTCCAGGAAGCGAACCGTGGCTGACTACATGGGAGTCCAGCAACATAGCCATTACGCTAACTGCTGGTCCCTTTTTTTTGTTTGTTTTTGAGAAGTATACATAGATGCAAAAGAATAGCCACATGAAAGTCAAGGAAACCTGGAGAAAGCAAGAACAAAAATGTGAGACAAAGAAGCTATTAAGGGAGAAGACAAACACATAGGCTGACTATATAATTTGCCTTGGCAAGGTAAGGAGATTGTTAAAAAGGTGAGAAGGAAACCCACTAAGTTCAGTGACAGAAAAGTACAATAGTTTCAGGTGAGGGCCAAGCCCAAGTCTAACCCAATTCAAAGCAAGAAGAAAGGATTATAAATAAACCCTTAGGTTGAGTTATAGATTCCCTGCCTCCTCTGAGACCTTTGGGTTTGTACTAAGCCCAAATGTGGTTTTGGGAATAGACATGGTTGCTGAAGTCACACGAGATCAGACAAGAACAGAAGCGGAGAAGATCAAAATCTGATACCTAATTGGTGTTTCTCTCTCTACCAGGCATGTGTAGCATCTGTGTTTACATACTCAAATGTATACACACACATTATCTGTATATATATTTTTTTCTGTCTATAAAATTTTAATGGCATTTCCTATTTCTGCTTTTTTTCAGAAATGAGGACATATTTTTTTTTCTTTTTTTTTTGGAGAGGTTTTTGCTATAGGGCACGTGCACTTGCCAGAGAGACAGAGAGAGACAGAGAGACAGAAAGCGAGAAATCACCCTCCAGGGGGGATGGCCACACTGCAATCCCTTCTCCATTCTCCTCTCGGGATCTTGGGCACGCACGCACACACACCTGGCGTGAGTTTAAGCCACCGGGTCTGGGACTCAAACCACGGTCTACTACATGGGAGTCCAGCGACATAGCTACTACGCTAACTGCTGGTCCCAATGAGGACATATTTTTAAGGCACCTAAGTTCTAATGACAATTGGTTTCACTGATAAAGACAAAAGTTAAGGCATAAAATCAGAACATAAATTTTTTTGGTGGTTGTTTTTCAGTTGGCTATGGGACATGTGACAGAGACAGAGAAAATATAAGAAATTAGCCCCCACACACAGGAGATGGCCATGCTGTAATCACTTCTCTTACGTTCTCCTCTAGGGATTTTGGCACATGTGCAAATATACCTGGCATGATTTTCGAGCCACTGGGTCCAGGACTTGAACTAAGTAGCCAGTCATGTGAGACCCAGCCACCTTAACCTCCATGCCACTTGCTGACCCAGAAGAATGTTTAATAGTTCACATGTATTCAGTGTTCTTGCAATCATCAAAACAACTCACTTATTACACGATCTTAGTTACATCTCCAATTATGGGTATTACTTAGGCAAGAACTATTTTCCCTATTCTGCTGCTGATGAAACTTGCCCTGACCAGGCAGAGTCTCATCATGAAACTTGCCCTGACCAGGCAGACTCTCATCTTTTTTTTTTTTTAAGTTTTTTTTTTTTTTTTTTGAGAGGTTCTCGCTATAGGGCACGTGCGCTCGCCAGACAGACAGAGACGTAGAGACAAAAAGCGAGAAATCACCCCCCAGGGGGGATGGTCACGCCGCAATCCCTTCTCCTCCATTCTCCTCTCGGGATCTTGGGCACGCACGCACACGCGCCCAGTGTGAGTTTTAAGCCACTGGGTCCAGGACACGAACCGCGGTCAACTACGTGGGAGTCCAGCGACATAGCCATTACACTAACTGCTGGTTCCCCAGAGTCTCATCTTTTAAAAATCCCAATCCACACCTCTTCCTTCTGCAATCCACTCATCCATTGTTGCTCCGTTCAGATAAAGACTATCACTATTTTCCTAAGAGCATAAATATATGGAGGAAATAGACAATTTTTAGTGCTTAAGTTTTTATAAACAGTTTATGTGTATTTCAGTAAATTGTGAACATTAATTTACTGTTTATAGGATTTTTAAATTGCTATGTCCACAATGAGTTCCTTTGGATTCCAAGACAATGTTTTATTGCATGAATTAAATTACCAGTATCTCATTTTCCAGCTTTTTCAAAGACAAGCTCTGTGAGAGATGCCTTAGACTGGCAGGAAAAAAAAATCAGACTTTTAGAGGCCTTGCTGGAGAGAAAAGAACCTGCACTTTTAATAGTATTAATTATTTAACTATAAACTTGAAGTTCAGATACTCAAGACGCTTTTGGCATATCCCACATTACAGTCCGGCACTAAAGAAAAAGTATCAGCACAGAAAGTTGCTTGTTGTCTAAGATGTGTTTTAATTTGGTACTCAATAATTTCAGATCTACTTAGCCAGCTAAAAATGTCAAAAAAAAAAATTGAAGTTCATTTGTGAGGACTTTAGATAACTCAGAAAAGTTAATCACCTTCATGGTATGCTTAATTTAGATTGTTTATAGGTAGAGGCAGATAAACTTCCATTAAATTCTGAAGGGTTATTTTGGCATTTTATAGGAAAAGGAATACATCATCAGTTAGGCAGAAATAAAAACAACACTCTTCTAGAGTGGATGTTAAAGTTTTTAAAGCCCAGGGTTTCGCCAGGGCTTCTGTCAGCAGAATCAGAATCAAGGGACAGTGTTTGTTATCGCTCCCTTGAGATTTATATTTTTATCAAGTTATTTAGGAGCTGAAAAATGGTGGAGCTGAGAGCACCAGTGCTTTCTGCAGCTTCAAGGGGCCCATTTTTAAAGCTGGTTCTCTCCCCATAGTTCTGTCTCAGGAATGTAATTTTAAAAGGCTGCCATGTTATTTTGGAGGTTAAGCCGAAAACTTCCTTGAGTAATTGGGGTCACCTTCATGTGGGTTGATTTGAGGCAATTCCATTTTTTTTTTAATCTTTCCTTTTCCATTTTTTTTTTGAAGTTATCTTCATAGATGGTATGAAAAAAGTTAGAAAAGAATATTTTCTGTTTAGCTGGTGGTGGGCTCATGAATGTTTGGCTTTTAAATTCTTTGTACCATAAATGTATATATAACCTTTTAAATGTGCAGAATAGTTCCTTTCAATACTTTTTATGGGATCCTTTTTAAATGTTTTCTAGAAGTGATACAGTTCTCAGAAGGAAGATTCTTTCCTCATTTCACCCTTTTTTCTTCTTTCTGATTTTGGCACTGCTGAACAGAGCAGCAAAATTAGACAATGTCTTCTAAAAACACTTTTCAAAGGAGTATGAACTGGAGGGCTGAGTTGTGGCTAATTAATTGTCTTTTATAGCTTAGAACTAAAAGAGCATTTTATATAATTCAACATGCCTCTTTTTTTTTTTGCATTTTTCCATATTTTTTTGGAGGTTTTAAAGACCTTACTTTTGAAAGACTGCAGAAAGTGGGATAGTTAGCCTAGGGAGACTTAACATATGAAACAAATGTCATTGAAATCAGATGAGGACACTTATTAGGTCTTCTTCCCTCCCACCATGACCCTCTTGTCTGCTAGAGCATTATCTCCTTCAATCAAAACAATCTTACAAAAATGACAATTTGCACAGTGGTTTTCCTATTATTTCAGTTAGGAATGAGGAAACAAAATGACTATGGAGAGCATCCAGACTGAAGGATAATGAAGATGTGTGAGGGAGGATGAAAAGCAAGGCGAAAGGCAAGCAAGGAGTGTATATGCAGAAACCATTCTTCAATGCGTTTGCTGAAGGCTTCTAAATAAAAGAGGGACAGATCACAATGAGTAAGGGAAGCAATATAATGAAAAAAGAAAGAAGCATTTTCTTGTTTTCATTCACAGAATGGGTGTATTATAATTAGGATGATGATAGAAAGTGGATGAATATGGAAGATGAAGATGTTTTTTGTTTGTTTGTTTTTACATAGGAAAGGGATGCAGGGAGAAGAGTTGGCCTTAGTTTGTGGAAGGTGAATATACCATGGTCTACTAGAAAGTGACATCAGTCCTCTACTAATAACATATCCAAACAGATCAACTGGCTTCTTTTTAAAGTCAAATCAATTCTTGGTGATGCCAACCTACTCTTTTGTCGCAAACACACAGTCTCACTGTCTACAATGAGACCTACCTCTATTCTTTTCGGATACATGTGCCATTGCCCAAAGTCCTGCTTTTCAGCAGTTTCCCTAACCTCTGACATTACACAGAAAATTGAAACTGTGAGATAGAAATCCCATTAACTTACTGCCTCCAAATCGACAAACCTATCTCTATACTCAGCATCATTTTTCTCTTTCCTATTTTATCAGAAGAGTTTCTATATCTAAATATAGGTGTTCCAGGTATAGAAGAAATGTACCTTAACACAATAAAGGCCACCTCACAGCCAATATCAAACCCAATGGAAGAAGTTGAAAGCTTTTCCTTTAAGATTGGAAGATACGATGGTAGAGAGGACAAATGAAGATATCAGAGACCATAATGGATGGGTGTGGGTGGTAGAGGGTGGGTGGGAGGCACAAAGGGAAGAAACATTTAACTGCCAAAAGAATGTAAAGTTCTCTGTTAAAAAAAATTTGTAAATTTTGATAATTAAAAAAATTAAAAATTAGGTACAGTAGGAGACATGGTGATTAAAGTGCTGCATTTCCATTTGGCCAAACACAGTTCAAGTCCCAGAGCCACAGCTCAAAAATCATGCCAGGTGTGTGTACATGCATGCTTAAATTTCTGGGAGGACATGGAGAGAAGGGATTGTGGCATGGCCATCCTCTAGGTGATTCCTCACGTTCTCTCTCTCTCTTTCTGGCAAGTGCATAAAACTTATGTCAAAAACCTAATAAATATTTTTTTTTAATATCAAGAACAAGATAATGATGTCCCTTCTCACTACTTCTATTCAATATAGTACTGACCTAGGTAGAGCAATTAGTAAGGAGAAAAAAAGCGGGGGGGGGGGCGGGAAACACCTTAACTGGTAAAGAATTAAAATGTCTTTATGTCCAAATAATATGATCTTATGTATAGAACACTCTAAAGACTCATTTTATTTATTTATTTAAATAAATAAATAAAACGGAGAGCACAGATCAGCCTTTGCATTGCTAATAAAAATTTCTCCATTGGGTAAGTGTGGAAAATATAGGAGGCACTTAACTTTTTAAATTAAAAAAATCTCTGAATAAGCTAATTATTATCTTACCTTTTTGTCCACTTTAATGTCAAATTCATGGAAATATGAGGGGATATGGAGTTGGGAGGTGAATGGAAAAGATAGTGCAATACTGAGTATTAAAAAGATATTTATCTTTTAAAAAGTTTTCTGGATTCGACTTGAGATGAGGTCAATAATCTTACTGCTCTGTATCATGCTAGAAACAGAAGCATATATGACCTTTACGGGGGTGAGTTACAGAAGCACTGTACCATTTTCCCATGAAATTTCCTTACTGAATCTTTGATAGCATATTTCACAAAATCTAGACACCTTATCCTGTACTGTAGGAGTTCTGGGAACTTTAGTTTATGTACTCCAGCAAAGAGAAGCCCTCGGGACCAGCAGTTAGCTTAATGGCTATGTTGCTGAACTCCCATGTAGCCAACCATGGTTCAAGTCTGGGACCCAGTGGCTTAAACTCAGTCTGGGTGCATGTGCATGCGTGCCCAAGATCCCGAGATGAGAATGGAGAAGAAGGGATTGTGGCATGGCCATCCCCCCTGGGGGGTGATTTCTTGCTTTCTGTCTCTCTGCCTCTGTCTGTCTTTCTGGCGAGAACAAGCGCCCTATAGCAAAAATCTCTCCAAAAAAAGAAAAAAATAGGAGCCCTCTATTGTCCATTTCTAGTCTTTGTCTTATATATTATTTGTTTCTTCCCACTATGCTCTATGTCCTCTCTTCCATGAGTAAGTTCCCTTCTGTAACTAACTCCAGAGAGACCAGGTTTGATGAGATCATGCCCTTAAAGTTATTTCTTGCTACTGGCTTTCTTCACAGGCCACTTTGCATGAAATTGGGAAAAACACACACAACAAAAATTTTAAAAATTTAAAAACTCAACACCAACATATTTTCCTATGTAGATTTATTTTTTATGTATCACTCTGTACATGTATAGCTGAAAATGTGTTTTGTTGCCCTTCTGTGTAAATTATTTGTTTTTACAATGTATCAGGTTTCTACAATACCCTGCCTTACAGCAAATACGCATAAATATTGATAGACGTCTCTAAAAACCTTTATCACTTTGTGTAACAGATTTAGATTTCCCTGAAGACAAACGCATCACTTAAACCAAATTCTTAGTTTTAAAGCTTTATATTCCATATTCGTGTACAGAGTGCAAGTATATGCCATTGTGCTGTATGGCCAAAGACAGTCTCAGAAGGATGAATTTATAAAGTAAGTCATTAAAAAACTCAGAAATTTTGCCTTCTACAAATTAGTCCATCTTTCCCTTTTCTCACTTTTAAGTTGGAGAGATGACTATGAACTTCTGAAAGCTTGTTAATGTATTATTCATGAAAGAAGCCCAAAAAAGAGTTGTTTGTGCATCTTTCGGAGTCTGAAGGTACATGTCTTTACATCTAAGAAATAAAGCAGTGCATATAAATCTTTCAACAAACACAAGACACCGTGTCATTATTAATTTGAAGGTTCAATTTTCCTGGAAGGTTACAACTACGTCTTTCTAAAGCTGACCCAATAATCCAACAGATATAAACTACTTTCATGTGACTACAAATTAAAATATTCAGGATAATCACAAAATAATGGAGAAACCAAAATGGTGTTATCTGTCAGTTATTTTTTACTACATGATATATGCATTGAATTAGGGTAATTATAGATAAAATCTCTATACATAAAGTACTTTAACTATAAAAATGAATTTGTGCTTTTTAAAAAATTTCTCCACAGCCCTGATTTTTTTAAATTGGGCAAACTCCACTCTTTTTTGATATAAGGCTGCAAGTCCTGGCCAATGCAATCAGAAAAGAGAATAAAATAAAAGACATTCAAATAGGGAAATAAGAGGTGAAATTATCAGTTTGCAGGTGATACAACTATGTATATATAATTATATGTATATATTATCTGTTTCCAGATGATACAATTTTATATATATACATATATATATTATATATATTTATTTCAAAGATATCCACAACAAAACTCCTGGAAGCAATAAATGAATACAGTAAAGTGGCAGGATACAAAATCAACATACAAAAATCTATAGTGTTTCTATATGCAAACAACAAGCAGATTGAGGTAGAATTGAAAGAAGTAATCCCACTTATCATAACCACAAAAAGTATCAGATACCTACAAATAAATCTAACCAAAGAAGAAGGAAACTGAAAATGACACAAGACCATGGAAGGAATCCCATGTTCCTAGATCGAAAAAATTAATATAATCAAAATGGCAATTCTACCAAAACTAACCTACATATTTAATACAATCCCAATCAAAGTACCACAGACATTCACAGATCTAGAGAAGACAATCATGGAATTTGTCCAGAATTATAAAAGACCTCATATTGCAAGGCAACTCTGCACACGAAGAGTGGAGTAGAAGGTATCTCATTCCCTAACTCCAAATATATTAACATGCTGTGATAATCAAAACAGCACGGTACTGGCACAGAAACAGACATGTGGACCAATGGAACAGAATTGAGACCCCAGAAATAAACCCCCAAAACATACAGCAAACTGATCCTTGACAAAAGGCACCAGTCAATCCAGTGGGAAAAAGAAAACCTCTTTAGCAAATGATACCAAACAACTGGGTATCTACCTGCAGAAAGATGAATCTGGACCTCTATCTCTCACCAAAATCAACTCAAAATGGATAAAAGATCTAAACCCAAGACCTCAAAACTATAAAACTGTGGGAAACATTTGAGTAGGCAGAGACTTCTTAAATAAGGCCTCCAAAGCACAGGCAACAATCCCAAAAATAGACAAAGTGGGATTACATCAGATTAAGAAGTCTCTGCACAGCAAAAAGAAACAATAGAGTGAGTCGATAATCCTTGGCATGGGAGAATATATTTACAAACTACGCCTCAGACAAAGAATATACAGAGAACTCAAATGGCTTACAGAATAAAACAAACAAACAAAAAAACTGATCAACCCTATTAAAACATGGGAAAATGAGCTGAACAGAGAACTCCCTAAGGAAGACATATAAACAGCCAAAAAGCATATGAAAAAATGGTCATCATCCTTTGTCATAAGAGAGGTAACAAATCAAAACAATGAAGTACCACCAAACCCCAGGCAGAATGACTAAGATTACAAAAACAAAAGAATGGAGACCAGCAGATGGCATAATCCTAGACAATGTAACATTGCTGGACTCCCACATAACGAACAATGGTTTGAGTCCCTGATCCAGCAACTTTAAACAGGTCAGATGCATGTGCGTGCATGCCCAAAATCCTGCAAAGACAATGGACGTGAAAGAATTGCAGCATAGCCATCCCCCCAACTGCTGATGCGTGAAAGAATTGCAGCATAGCCATCCCCCCAAGGGCTGATGCCTTTGTTTCTGTCTCTCTGGCAAATGCATGTGCCTTATAACAAAAATCTCTCTTAAAAGAAATAAAAAGTAAGTGTCGGCAAAACTGTGGTGAAAAGGGAACTCTCCTACACTGTTGGTGGAAATGTAAATTTGTACAGCCAATGTAGAGAACAAAATGGAGGTTCCTTCAAGAGCTACAAATAGAACTAGCATATAACCTAGCAATCCTACTCTGGGGGTATCTATCCAAAGAACAGAAGCATACTCAGCTGGAAAAGTGCTTGCACATCCATGTTTCTTTGGAGAGGTTTTTGGATTGAAAAAGAGTGGCACATGTACACTATGGAATGCTACTCAGCCTTATAAACAAGACCCTGGTATTTGATAGAAAGTGGCAAATATGGAAACTTTTACTTCTGAGCAAAGCTAGTCAGTCTGAAAGAGAGACATGGTATGTCCCAACTTAATATATACTGAATGTCTGCACTCTGTGGTGGAAACTGGAGGATATAGACACATGGAAAATGGTTGCAGATACTTGATATGGTATGGGAAGAGGTTGGGAGCCAGGGGGATGGAAAGAGGAATGGAATCAAAGAGAAAAATAGAGAGGCGAGGGACCAGCAGTTAGCGTAATGGCTATGTCGCTGAACTCCCATGCAGTCCACCACGGTTGGAGTCCCTGACCTGGTGGCTTAAACTCTTGCCAGGCGCGTGGGCGTACATGCCCAAGGTCCCGAGAGGAGAATGGAGAAGGGATTGCAGCATGGCCATCCCCCCTGGACGGTGATTTCTTGCTTTCTGTCTCTGTCTTTCTGGTGAGCACATGCACCCTATAACAAAACGGTGATTTCTTGCTTTCTGTCTCTGTCTTTCTGGTGAGCACATGCACCCTATAACAAAAACCTCTCCAAAAAAAAAAAAAATAGAGAGGCGAGATAGCTGAGGGATGAAGTGGAGGACCATCTGTTGATGATAGAATAGCATGTATGATATCTTTAACTGGACTGGTGTGCAGTGTGTTCATGCTGGGCAATTTCTTTTTAAAAGCTGTGTTGATATATGGTAATTAAATGTATAAAATACACTTTTAAAAATATATTTTTAAAAATTGGGCAAACAGAAGTTAATTTTTAGTCAGACTTACAGAAAGGTATTATTCTGAACCAATGGTATTATGTTTATAGAAATGGAAGTTTTCAGCAAGGTGCATAAAAATACAAGTAAGGGTGAATGGTTTATAGTACCTTCCTTTCCTGACACCCCTACCTTGGTTGCCATTTTGTATTGGCACCCTTTCTGTTGTACAATGCAGTTGTCAGTTACCTTAATATTTGCCCATGTAGACACCCCTCCAGTTTCCAGTTTCTACCTGCTTTTCACCACTATCTGATTCCTTTACATAGTTGGATGATTTTGTACATATGTCCTTGATTTTATATCTGGTCCCTCAGTTTTTAATGTATATGCTGGAGGTTTAGTCCCACCATGCCACACTGCTATTACTACAATCCATAACCCCCTTCACATTTTTTTGGAGACCATCACATTGTTATATCAGTAAAAGCTACCTTCCTGAGCCCTGCTCACCCACCAGGACACTTGAGTTCTGGTCCAGTGGACCTCTTGTCATGAGTAGAGTCCAACACCCCAGGTTTGCCTTTGGAACTTGCAATCTGTGCACTGCACAGCATGCAGCTTGAGCTTCTTCACTAATTTATCTTTTCTCAGCTCATCCCCAGCTCCTCAGGAGGTGAAAGGCTGAAGAACCAACCACCTGAAGCTACGTCTATAAACCATCTGCTCTGATCAGGAAGACACAGCCTCTAACAGAAACACACCTGGTATTTAATGTGATACTCCCTCCTCTGATACTATAGAATCTACTCCGTTAAGTAAAAAGAAAATACTGCATCAGATGATCAACGAACCAAGGAAGAGATAGAACATATACGAGAAAACAAAGAAATAACTCTCCTCCTAGCAAACACAATAACCCCTCCTCAACAAAGGACAGCACAAAAGAATTCATAGAAATGTCAGAAAAAGAATTCTGAACATTCATCGTGTCAAAATTCAGTGAGATGTAAGAGACAACAGACAATCAATTCCAGTAAATGAGATAATAATTCCAGGACATGAAAGAGGAATTCCGTAAAGAGATAGATATCATAAAGAAGGATCCAACAGAACTTCTGGAAGTAAATAATACAATGCAAGAAATTAACATCTCCCTCAAAAGCATTAACAGCAGAATGAACCACATAGAACAAAGAATTTTGACCTTTAAGTCAAAGTCTCCAACACAGACAAAACCACCAAAAAGAATGAATAAATAGCCACAAAAAATAAAAATGAAGATAACATATGGGAAGTTCCAGACACCATGAAGTGCCCAAATACTCATATAATGAGTATTCCAGAAGGTGAAAGCTGGTAAAGGCATGGAAAACATCTTCCATGAAATACTACCTGAAAACTTTCCAAATCTAGAGAAACATTAAAAATTTAAACACCTTCCCCACTCCAAAGAAAGAACTCTAAACAGAATCAACATAAAAAGATCCTTCCCTTGGCACATCATAATCAGCTTGGTAAAAAAAGAAAAAAAAAATCAAACACAAAGACATTCTACAAATGGCAAGAGAGAAACATCAAGTTACTTATGAAAGATTATCCTATTAGTCCAACATGAGACCTCTGTATTTCTTCCCATTCAAAATATTAAAAGAAATCAATTTCAACCAAGAATATTGTGCCCAGCAAGATTATCCTTCAAATGGGAAGAACAAATAAAAATCCTTTTCAGATAAGCCAAAACTGAAAGAATGAATCAACATTAGAGCGGTCCTTCATGAAGTACCAAAAAGAGTACTAATCAGGAAAATTAAAGGGAGACAAACATAAATAAGAGAATGAAAAATGATCAAGAATAAGGCTAACAAAATGGCAGATATAAATCTGCAAATATCAATAACATTGAATGTTAAAATTTCCAATTAAAAGATACAGACTAGCTGAATGGAAAACAACGACAAAGAGGAGCCCTCTGTATGCTGCTTACAAGAAACACACCACAGTGGTAAAAATATATAGAGACTAAAAGTGAAGGGCTGGAGAAACATATTCCATGAAAATGGACACCAAAAGAAAGCTAGTCCTGGAATTTGAAAGAAAATGAACGAACATGGAAGATTAACTGCTAAGCAAACCAAGCCAGGCTATGTAAAAAGGAATTTTATCCTCCCACTTAATATATACCAAATGTCCACATTCTGTGGCAGAAAATGAAAGGTTGGAAGATGTAAAAGCATGGAGAACAATTATGAATACTAGAGACAGTATGGTAGGAGGGCAATGGGAAATGAGGGAAGATGAGAGGAAGGGAATCAAGGGAAAAAAAAGCAAAACATTAGGCTAACTGCTGGTTCCTTTTTTTTTTTTTTGAGAGGTTTTCGCTATAGGGCACGTGCACTCGCCAGACAGACAGAGAGAGACATAGAGACAGAAAGCAAGAAATCACCCCCCGGGGGGATGGTCACGGTGCAATCCCTTCTCCTCCATTCTCCTCTCAGGATCTTGGGCATGCACACACACGCGCCCGGCGTGAGTTTTAAGTCACCGGGTCTGGGAAACGAACCGCGGTTGACTACGTGGGAGTCCAGCGACATAGCCATTACGCTAACTGCTGGTTCCCAGAAAGCAAGAAATCACCCCCCAGGGGGGATGGCCATGCCACAATCCCTTCTCCTCCATTCTCCTCTTGGGATCTTGGGCACGCACGCACACATGCCCGGCGTGAGTTTTAAGCTACCAGGTCCGGGACACGAATTGCGGTCAACTACGTGGGAGTCCAGCAACATAGCCATTATGCTAAGTGCTGGTTCCAATGTGAGTCTTTCACTCAACACAAAGTGGATGAATCTAGAAGATTTAATGCTAGGTGAATTAAACAAAACCATGCAATATAAACATGGTTTGTCCCCCCCTTTGTGTATGTAGGATGTCTGTATTGTATGACAGAAATTGATAGCTTTCAAGATGTAGCAGTACATAGGGCAACTGGAGATACTGGAGACTGTAAGCTGAGAGAGGAATGAGAAGTGGATGGGAAGGATCAGGAAAAAACATTTTAACATGCATGAAAATGCATGTTAAAAAAAAAAAGCCAAATAGGTCATGGAATGCTCTACCACAACACAGTTTTAAAAAAAAGTGTAGGGATGCCAAATATATGTATTTATCAAAGAAAATATATAATGAAAAGCAAGTGTTCAGCATAATGCAATGTTCCTTTTTGTATATAATGAATATGGTAATATTCTTCATTTGCATATCACATACTGCATGAGTGTTTTGAAAAACTATATTGTACTCCACAAAACTGTATAATCAAATGTAAAAAAATATTAAATAATTGTTATAATTTTTTAAAAGATTTATTCATTTATTAAAATGACCAGGGAAAGACAGACAGTGAATGAGGAAAAGTGAGAAAGCAAGCTGGCAGGTCCTGGACTTGAACTACAATTGGCCACGTGGGAGCCCAGCCCCTTAACCATCATTCCACCTATTGGCCCCTAAATTAAATAATTTTAAAAAGTGTATTAATGAGACCTAAATATGCTGGTTATAAGGGACATTCTAAATACAACTAAACAAAAAGCTTAAGACAGAAAAAGATATGTAATATAAACACAAAAAAATTAGAGTCACTATATTAATATCAAAGAGGAGTACAGAACATGGAAGACTATGAGAGAAAATGGTTGACATTTTATAATGATAAAGAGAAAATTCATCAAAGAGACAAAATCCCTAAACATGTACATAAAAATGCACATGTATATAAAAATGACTCTTAAAAGCACAGGAAGTGAAAACAGTTAACTGAAGGAACAAAGAAGCAATTTGATGATTATAGTTAGAGATACACTCAGGAACTTTTATGAATTAAGGTGTATTGAACACTGTAGAAGAAGACAGCAAACTAACAATGGTATAGCAGTCACAAAACGTAGTACTAATAAAGTCAAACTAAATGCCATTTATGAATCAGTCCATCTAACACCTACAGAATACACAATGTTTTCTGGTACAAACAAAAAGTTCACCAATCTGGAGTATTTGCATGACTATAAAACAAGAGCTGTTCACCTGAAAGAACTGAGATAATACAAAGAATATTCTCTGATCATAAAATATTTAAACTAGAAATGATTTGCAAAGATTTATCAAAAATCTCCTTTTACTTAAACAGTAAAATATAGCCTATGGATGAAAAAGAAAGTAAAAGGGTAATTTTTAAATATTTAGGGAAGAATGATGAGGAAATACATCAAATCACAATTTGTGGGTTGCATGACTCAGAGAATATGTGTAACCTGAAGCGCTACTATCAGATAAGAAGGAAAAGATAAAGCAGTGATAGAAAGTTCTAACTTAAAAGACCTCAGAAAAGAGGCCAGCAGGTAGCATATCGGTTAAGGCACAGGACTCCCACATGGCTAACTGTGGTTCAAGTACCAGACCTGGAGGTTTGAAACTCATGCCAGGTACAGGTGCATGTGTGCCCAAAATCCCAAGAGGAAAATGGAGAAGAGATTGCAGCAGGGCCATACCCCTGGGAGATAAGTTCTTGCTTTCTTTTTGTCTCTATTTCTCCAACAATTGTACGTGCCCTATACCAAAGAGCTCTCTTTACAAAAAAACTTGAAAAAGAGAACATTAAACTCAAAGTAAGGAGAAAAGAGGTAATGAATAGTTTTTCAAAATTTTTTTAAATCAATGAAACAAAAAAAAAAATCTCTTTAAAAAGATCAGTATTTTCAATACACCTCTATACAGGGAGGAAGAGATGAGACCATGTTGAAGTTACCTGACTCTCCCCCTTTTTCCGTCTCATACACACAATTGCATACTCTCATGAAAGAGACTTAATTTTAGGCCATCTTGTGAAGAGTTGGAGATGGAGCACTTGTGACCACATTTCCTACCTCCGGCAGTAGCTGGCTTCTCTGTCTAGAACCCGGAAGTGAGAGATTCAGAATCGAATCATTTTTCCCTCTCCTTCCTTGGTTACAAATCTCTTGAAATATATAAATTAGTGGAACTTTGCTTGAGTGAGATTTCTTTTCTTTTTTTTTTTTTTTTGATATTTGGCTACACTTTTGGCTTTGTGAGGAATCTTACCATCAAACACAATGGCTAGCAATGTTACCAGTAGGACAGATCCTGGTTCCTTGAACTCCTGTGTATTCATTGGGAATCTCAACACTCTCATGGTCAAGAAGTGTGGCGTGACCATCCCCCCTGGGGGGTGATTTCTCGCTTTCTGTCTCTATGTCTCTCTCTGTCTGTCTGGCGAGCGCACGCGCCCTACAGTGAAAATCTCTCCAAAAAAAAAAAAAAAAAGAAGAAGTCTGATGAGGAGGCAATCTTCTCAAAGTACGACAAAATTGTGGGTCGCTCTGTTCATACAGGCTTTACCTTCCTTCAGTATGTTAATGAGAGAAATGCCCAGGATGCAATGGCAGGAGAGATGGCAGGGTGATTGCCAGCCAGGTGTTAGATATTAACCTGGCGGCAGACCTAAAAGTGAACCGAGAAAAAAACAGGTGTGAAACAGTCTGCAGTAGAGATGTTCAGGTCAGTACCAGAACATTGTTCTCTGTCCCCTCTACTCAACTCCTCTTTTGACTTGGACTATGACTTTCAATTTGATTATTATTATAATAGGATGCACAGTTCCCCAGCACATGTTCCACCTCCTTCTATTGCTCAGACTGTAGTGCCCTGAAATGCCAGCATGTATCAGGAAACACTTCAGGAAGGGGCAAAAGCTCCAATTCTAAGAGTGAACAACGAGGATTTTATTCCAAGTCTGGAAAGATGAAAGGAAATGACCTTCAGGCCATCTGAAGGATGAGTGACCCAGATTAAAGAAAAAGTGGACTTGCTTCTGGAAAAAAATGAAAAGGGACAGAGCAAACAGACATTAGAAGTAAAGAATGATTAGTCAGAAGAGAGAAGAACAGCAGCTCAGAAAAAAATGAGACTAATGTGAAGATGGAGTCTGAGGGGGATGCAGATGACTCTGCTGAGAGGGGGACCTATAGGATGATGGTGGGGGGTGACCAGCTGGAGTTGATTAAGGATGATGATAAAGAGGCTAAGGAAGGAGAAGATGACAGAGAGAGGCCCATGGTGAGGATGACTCTGTAGTGTTTAGAAATCTTACCCATTACTTCTTTATTTAGGTGCTTGTCTAAGATCTAAATTTTCCCCAGATCCTCTTCCCTAGTATCATCAGCACATGCTGACTGTCTTCCCCATTTTTGTCCTTCCCATGTTCCTTAGTTCATATTGCCCTTTACCTAGTCCCATTTCACTTCTTTTGATGCTCCTAGTAGTTTTGTTGAGTCTTAACCTGTAATTTTGCTTTTAATTTTGATACTTCTTTATGACTTAAAAATAAAAGGGATGTATTTTTTTAAAGAATTATTTTACTTAACTTTATTTATTATTATTATCATTATTATTTTCCAGTTTGATCAGAGAGAGACAGAGGAAGTGAGAAAGCAAACCACCAGGTCCGAGACTTGAACCGTGGTTGGCCATGTGGGAGTCCAGTGCCCCTATCCACCATGCCACCTGCCGGCCCCTAAAAGGGTTGTATGGTTTTTATCAACTGTCTCCAGAATAATCTCTCTTTATGCAGGGAGGACAGTTCTTTTCATTTGTTCATGAATTCAGTAGTTGTTTCCCTAATTGCAAAGGCAGTGTCATTTAGCTGAGTAGTACCTGAGTGCAGCTTTGAGTTAGAAGGATATGTTTTATGCCCCCCCCCCACGAGTGCTGTGTGGGGCTGTTCAACACAAATGTAATGGGTTATTTTTGTCCATGGGAGTTGGCGTGTCAAATGCATCCTGCAGAAAATAGTGTAATCGTCTTAAGATTTGTTTTCTACAGTTGATACTATGGGTTAATTTTGTGAACGGCCTGATGTTTTATCCCCAGTCCCTCAAAACAAAGAAGTCCTTCTTAAACTAGGAATTTGGAGAAAAAAAAATAATAGAAACTTAATGTTTTTAAAAAGACATTATTTATGAACACCGTTTATAAACACACAAATATTTTTAATTAAATCCAGTACTACATAAAAGGATAGTTTATTATGATTAAGTTGTAATTTTTTTCAAGAATACAAGATTGATTTAACATTTTAAAAAAGTAGTCAATATAATGTTCCACATTAATATAATAAAGAAAAATGCCGTATTAACTCAATAGATGCAGAAATAGTATGTTTCAAGAGTGAAACCCATACGCTCAGAAAACGAGGCATAAAAAGGAATACTCTCAACCAGCACACAAAACCTACAATCGTATACTTCATTGTGAAAGTACAAATATTCTCTCTTAGGACTGGGAATGGGGCAATCATGTATGCTGTCAATATTTCTATTTGACATTGTACATGAGGTTCTAGGCCATGTGATAAGAAAAATAAATAAAAGACCTTTAAAATAGCAAACAATAAGTAAAACAGTCTCTCTGAAGAGAACATGGCCATATATATTTTAAAATCTGAAGGGATCCACAAAAAATGTCGTTAGAACTAATATGACTCAGCAAGTTTTTAGAATACAAGGTTGACAAAAAAGTTCATTTTATATATACTAGTAGCAGACAACTGGATTAAAAAAAAAAACATAAAAACTATTGAATAAGTGCAATTCATGCATCTTACAAGAGATTATTATCCAGAATAGAGAATTCTTATTACACAACAAGAACACAAATAATAAAAGTGGGTCATGAGATGAACTCCCATTTCCAGGCTGACATAGAAAGACCTGAGGAGTTGTCAGTCCCATATTCATAACAAGAAAACAGCTGAATAAAATGAAGACCAACTCTTCTTAGATACATCAGAGAACTGGGGTCACAGGGTAAACTGCTGCCCTGAAAACTGCAGACAGACAGGCAGATGTAGAGAATCACTCTGCACAGGAGGAAGATGCCCAGGAGCGTAAGCTCTCAACTAGAGACCGCATTGGTAGGAACACTTTAAGTCGTAATTGTTGAATTGCTGGAGGCTCAGTGTACACAGGCTTGAGAGGTACAAATTCCAAAAAGCTCAGTCTTTAGTGAGTCTGCACACTTTTGTGAGTTTTACCTCCAGGAACACTTAGGCTTCCAAGTATGAGGATGAAAAATGTAACCAGACTAAAATATGCCTAGAGCTTTCTGTTCTCCTTAACAAAGCCTGCTGGAAAAATAACCCATTTTCCCAGTGCCTAACAAACTGGTATTTTTTATGAAAGCCTAACTGACCAAGGGGAAAGGAAATAAGCCCTTCTCGCTTTTGGTGTGGGGAAGAGAAATACCTAGTTCAGATTCACTAAAAGAGACTAATCAAAGGATTAGTGAAAACTTTCCCTCTTTTTCTTACTGATAATACTATATAATAAGGGATTACAGCTAAAAAAAATTCTGAAATGCAGACCCTTTTTTTTAAAGAATTATCAAATTTTATTATTATTTTTATTTTTTCAGTTTGCTATAGGGCACATAAACTCACCAGAAAGAGAGGGAAAATGAGAAAGTAATCCTCCAATCTGATACTAGAAATGCCATCAGCCAGGTGGAAATCTAGCACCCTTACTACCATGCCACCTGCTGCCGGCCCTCAGACCATACTTAAGGAATATTTAATAAACCTCTCAAAAAAAAAAAGAATATAATATATTGTTATTAACTATAGTCACCATATCGTATAATTGATCTCTTGAAATTATTCCTCACATCTAACTTTAATATGTATAATTTGAGCAACATTTCCCCATCTCCCTTCTTCCTCAATCACCTCAGCTCCTGGTAACTACCATTATACTCTCTACTTCTGGGGTCTTTTTGTGTGATTATTTTTATTTTTTCAGTTTGCTATAGGGCACATAAACTCACCAGAAAGAGAGGGAAAATGAGAAAGTAATCCTCCAATCTGATACTAGAAATGCCATCAGCCAGGTGGAAATCTAGCACCCTTACTACCATGCCACCTGCTGCCGGCCCTCAGACCATACTTAAGGAATATTTAATAAGATGCAATGAGGAGCCTAACAGCAGCACAGCAGTAAAATGCAATGCTCATCAAGGCCTACCTATATAGGAAAGTTTTGGGCTCACATCCAGAGAGCCCTCCCTGCATACGCCAGGCACATGTGTATCCATTGTCTGGGACTGGCAGGAGAATCGTAGCATGATCCTCTATATGCGTGTCTCTATCATGTGAGACACACATAATTTATACTTGTATATTACACATATGTGTTACATACGTAAAGACTATCTTTACATGTAGCTAGAAAAGCATTTTAAAACTCAAAAAATGTATTTTAAAAATAATTATTTTTAATTCCATTTGTTATTATTTTATTTGACCAGACTGGGACTGAAAGACAGAGATAGGGAAAGCAAGAGAATAAGCTGCCAGGTCCAGGACTTGAACTGTAGTTACACATGTTGGAATTCAATGTCTTTAACCACCATGCCACCTGCTGGGCCAAAAAGTGTATTGAAATATATGCTTCGGTGGAGGCACAGATACAGTAGCATGCACAGAATGATGCTGCTCAGCATGCTTAGGCCACATGGGAAGCCGGGATTTGATCTCTGGCGCACCCTGAAAAGTCAAATGCTGTGGCATATCTCTGTGGTTCTAGGTACTGGGAGGCTAAGGCAAGGGAATCACAACCATAGCAAGACCCTAAGAAAGGAACTTAAATTTGCATTACTACAATGTGTATAAGTAAAAAAATTTAAACAAGACTCCTATTATACTCTTTAATAAACACTTTTTTTGGTCAAATAGTTGAATTTTACAAGAAAAATGTGATTAAAAAATTTTAATTAATAGACACCAGTTTCAAAGAAAAAAAACCCTACATGTGTCTGTATTTGGGCAAGATTTGGTAATTTAAAGGCTCTCATTGTATTTTGGAAGTACATGTAAAATGAAGGAAATAACTCTTGCCTTGAAAGGGTTGGAAGCTAGGTAATGAAATATTGACTTTGAAGGGACTTTTAAAATGTAGTTTTATTTGGAAATAAAGTTATTGATTTTAAACTTTTATTTTCACTTTTGTTTGAGTGTATTTCTAGCAGGAAGTTTTGTAGACATGGCTTCTTCTTGTTTTCAAGAACTCTCCTATTCTAATGCATATCTAATGTATGCTTCTTTTATTGTAGGTAAAGTGTACAGTTAAATGTGTATGTCCAGAAAGAACTGTAAATAAGTATTTTATTTATCAGAACTGAGCAACAGTTGACTTTAATTTAATCAACACTGGACCTTCCCTGAGCTAGGCCATCATCTTGGCTCCAAGAAAAGGCTGGATTAAAAAACTAGATACTTGGGACCAGCAGATGGTGTAATGGTTACATTGCTGGACTCCTGTGTAGTTAACCATGGCTCGAGTCCTGGATCCAGCAGTTTAAAAGTCATGCCAGGCACATGTGCCTGCATGCCCAAAATCCCAAGAGAAGAATGGAGGAGAAAGGACTGAGGCACGGTCAACTCCCTGGAGATGTCTTTCTCTATCTCTCTGGTAAGCACATGCACACTATAGCAAAAATCTCTAAAAATAAGACAAAATAAAACTAGATATTCTAGATTTTATTTTGATGTTTCCCATTTTAAAGATGATTTTCAGCAGCACTCAAAGTGAGAATAAAGGCATCAAATAAAGTGCCAAGGCTGACAAAGCCAACTTTATATCATCAAAACATTCAAGTTAATTAGAGCATTATGAAAACACTGCTTCTGAATCCACATTCAAACGAAAGCAATAAAATCTCCTGTCCAGGATGAAGAAACCCTGCAGATCATGAGATGTCCATCGTCATCCCAAACATAGTTTAGATATAGTTCAACATATTCTTTAAGAAATATACTTTTCAAAGATTTTACACAGACATATTCAAACATATATGTACATATGTTTGTATACATCTACATATATCTATTGAATATACTCATACAGATGAGTTAAAAAGCTCTCCTATTATTTCTTAGCCTCTTTTTTACAATTTTCTGCTCTGAAAATCCATCTACTCAACCCCCATAACCATAGCAACACATAAATACATCCCAATGTAAGTAGCAGGAAGCTTATCAGGAATATAGGAGTGTGTTACAGTTATGCTTTAAAAAAAGTATTATTTTACTTAAATTTATCTATTTGTTTTAATTTGACCAGAGAAAGACAGAGAGAGAGAGAGAGAAGGAGGGAAAGTGAGAAAGCAAGCCACCAAGTCTGAAACTCAAACCGCAGTTCAGCCATGTGGGAGTCCAGCGCCCTTAACCACCATACCATCTGCCAGCCCCTACAGTTATACTTTGATTCCCAAATAGAAGATGCTTGTCTTTGGGAAAGTACTGTGGTGTTATTATCATCTAACAGATACATTTTTATAACATACCACTACAAAAAATAATGACAATGCATTAATAATTCTGGCACATTTGATCTATGATCTAGGGATATTGGATGTTAGAGACAATAAATGTAAAATTAATCAATATCCTAAGAGCCAATAGTTGGCCCATCCTATTTTTTTCCCTTTAGTGCTATTTCATATTTTTTTCATTTCTTTCTTTCTATCATGAGCAATGGAGAGAGAGATCCCTCGACAGAGTCCCAGTACCGCAGTCTGTCCTCAGCCCTAGCCAGCCCCAGATCCTGGGCATGCATGTCCTTGCATGCTCAGAGAGGTTCCCAGCCTAGAATCAGGAACCTCCCCATGTGGGTCAGCCTTTGAGAGTATCATGCTTTACAGCTGTGCTACTTTCAATACTACTCCTTTAATGAATATACTCCAGACACCCACATTTTCTTTATTTTTTTCCTCTATTTTTCAACTTTTTATTGCAGACAGACTATTCAAAGGAGCTTCTCCTTTCCTTCTGCTGATTATTCAAGGCCCTGCCCAGATTTCCCTCTTCTTCTATGTAATCTGCGTGATGCCATCTACCCTCTGTGCTACAATTACAAGCAATAAGCCAACAGCCCTCAAAGTTTCATCCTTAGCCTTTAGATCCTTCAGACCCCAGTAGTCAGGAGCTTTTGGGAATCTTAGTTCGAATTTACCCAGACCCTCAAGTACAGCACATAAAGACGAGAACCTGTTTGTATCTAGCTTGGTCAAATTTCTTCCTTCCAGTGTTGACTACCTCCAAAAATCACATTTTTGTTCACCTAGGCACTTGAGTCAGAACCTTCAGCAATTTTCTCGACACCTTTCTCATTTCTTATATATAATCTCCAAGCTTAGCCAAGTCTACCTCCTGTATATCTCTCAAATTAGTCTACAACTCTCTTATCTCTGGTAGCGCCTTACATCAGGGCTCCACCAATTGTGCCCTAGATCATTTCAAACCCTCTTAATCACATTTTGCCTGAACAGTTATTGTCCCTCTACGCAATCCTCCATGAAGTGGTCTCTTAACACGACATGTCCAGTCATGTCAATTCACTGCTTAAAATATTTCAATTATTTTTTGATAACATGAAGGTTAAAATTCAAACATATTAGCATGACATTATTGAAGATCTGGTCCCTGTCTACTTGTTCAACTCCATCTCTGAGTACTCCCTAACACCTCTCTTGTGCTGCAGATATAACAAAGTATTGTACTTGCAATTCTAGGAAACTGTCCAGCTCTCACTCACTCTCCTCTCATAGGCAAACTGTGTCAATGCTGAGGATGTCCTTGACTTCTGTGTTTGCTTTCTTAGTCTGTCATTGGCAATTCTAATTAAAAATCACTTCCTCTGTAAAGTTGTCTCTTCTCTTGTATTTATCCCCACCACTCAGACTAGCTCAGGTGTCCTTCCTCTGAGCTCCTATACAAAGGGACTTCAAAGAGTTTGTGGAAAAGTGAAATTAAACTACAAGTTCATTTTGCTGTGAGAAATGTTTGAAATCCATGCAGAGTATTTTTATTATAGGCATTTCCATGAACTTTTCAAAGACCTTGTGTGTGATGAATCTCTAGAACATTTTAGTTCTCGCTCATGTCAGCACTTAAGGTATAAATGTTATCCCAAGCATTAAGCCAAGAACTAGAAATACACAAAAACAAGTTTTTACAAGTTTTTCTGTGATGCTCTTGGTCTAGTCTAGTTCCCTTTTTCACACTACAGTGTTTGTTTACATGCTTCCTTCATTCTGCTTGAGCTTGAGGCCAGAAATTTTAATCTCCAAATAGTTCACTTCACCCCTACATGTAGGATAATCTTAGAGGCCTTAAAAATCCTTTTAGCACTTCAAAAATAAGCACGCCTCTTTATAAATGGGCAGAGATGTGATCTAAAAGCATGTGGCAAAAATCCTTCCTGACATGCTGCATCTATTTCCCTTCTCCTCACATCATTAGCCTTTTGGCAGGAGACCAGGCTGTACCCAGACATTATTTAATGCCTTCTCTCAATACATGCCTTGGTTGAGTGACATGAAAACGCCAGCTTTTCTATTAAATCAGATCCTTATCCCTGACAGAATACTCAGCTAGGTTTTCTTATTTTGCATTTCAGTTGCTTTAATAGACATCCTATAGCTTTTCTTATTAGCCCCCACTGGAGAACCCATGACAGCTGTAAGCCATTAGATGTTGAACTCACTGGAGGCTTGCAAAGTAGTATGCCATGATAGCATGATTAATCCAGCTCAGCAACAACCATAGTTCTGAATTTCTGATGGGATTTTAATAGGGACAGTTGGGAAAGAAGTATCTCAGAGCCACTAAAACTCATCCCCCTTCCCCTATCAATGCCAGAATAAATTTGGACAAACATTTTTTGTTCTTAACAACTGAAAACAGAAAAGAACATTTTCATGTTTCTTGCCTGATGAGGGTACATTGTATATACTCTCTGGACATGTTTTACATAACACAATTCTCCAAAATTTACATCTGTCATTAAGTGTGTGGATTGTACATGGAAAAGGTAGAGTGAATTGGGTAATGTCTAGGTTCCTCCCAGCTATTTTGATAATGGTCCCCTTCCTCACCAAGGAGGTTAAAATCAGTTATGTAGGAACCTGCAGATGGCATAATAGTTATGTCGCTGGACTCTCACATAGTCAACAGCTGTTTGAGTCCCAGACCTGGTGGCTTAAAACTCATGCTGGGCATGTGTGCATGTGTGCCCAAAATCCTGATTGGAAAGTGGAGGAGAAGGGATTGCAGTGTGGTCATCCCCGGAGGGGTGATTGCTTGCTTTCTGTCTCTCTCTCTCTGGAGGGTACACAAGCCCTATAGCAAAAATCTCTCAAGTAAATAAGTTACGTATTTATGCAACAGTTTCCCTGAGATTCTGGACTCATGTCTGAGGACCCTATGTTCCCAAAGTGCCTCCACAGAGAAACAAAGGCTTGAAGAGTTTACTGTTAGGTTATGGGTTAGATATTTTAAAAAGGAAAGAGACGAAAGAAATGAAATATACTTTTATACTTTTTTTTAAGTTTACTCATTTCTCCTGTGAAAAAGAACAAGTGAGACAGCACTCTCAACAGAGTCCCAATATTGTCATCTATCTCTAGCCTCAGCCTGCTCCAGATCATGGACAGCAATGAGCCTGGCATATTCAGGGAGGTCTCCAGAAACAAACTTGGAACCTTCATATGTGGGTCACCCTCACAGAACATTGTGTCCTGTTGCTGCACTACCACTCAGCCCCGTTATCTCAGTCAATATTAGCTACTCAAATAATTGATTCAAGTAATAAATAGAAACTATAAAATGTACCTATTAAACCTTGTATTCCTATTAACTTTATCTCCTAGATTCTACTTTTATAGGATGCTGAAAGCCAAATATTCTCCACAATATAAGAATGCGGTACTACCTTTGATTGCTAAATTTCTCACTAATAATTATTTACTGTTCAAATACTTAGTAAATTCTTCTATAATGACTACTTTGTGATCACACTTTGTAGGATGCCAAGAACCAAGAGTTTAAAAAATATACATCTCCCATGCCCTCGATGAACTTATAAAATGGAGAACAACATTAAACATTTCAAATACATGATTATAGTAAGTGATAAAAGATATGAAATACAAAAGTAAACAGCAGAGTGTGAAAACAGAATATCAAGCAGCCTCCGCCTTCCCACCTCCAACTGCAGCACAGATGCGCAGAGAAGGGTCCTAGGAATGGCATGAACTTACAATTTTGCAGACCCAGCATGGAACAGCAGCCCACTGTTTTCCTTGTTGATTTGTTCTCCAAGAACCAGCTGGGGAGCACCCTGCCACCTGACATGCAGGGATACCCTCTGCCCTGACACACAGGACTATCTACGATTGGATACTCCCTGAGAAGATCTGTTTGGGGCCTGTCAAAAGGAAAACATTATGGTTTTTGCCAGATGTGAAGGCTTGAAACATATCTTTCTTGCTTTCTGGGACTTCTTCCAGACTATCCACAATAAAAGATAGCATCATTTATACATCACTCTCCAGTTCCAAACACATCTGCACATATTATGTAGCTCGAATCTCACAACCACAGAAGGAGACACAGTTTAGCATCCTCACTAGATAAAAGAATCAAGGCTCAGAAAGGTTAAATGCCTTGTCCAAGTTCATACAGTTAATACATTGTGGTGCTGGGGTTCAAATCCATCTCTCCTAAATCAAAATCAAGAGCTAATTTTTTTTTTGAGGTTTTTGCTATAGGGCATGTGCGCTCACCAGACAGATAGAGACAGAAAGCGAGAAATCACCCCCCAGCGGGGATGGCCACGCCACAATTCCTTCTCCTCCATTCTCCTCTCGGGATCTTGGGCATGCACACACACACACCCAGCGTGAGTTTAAGCCACCAGGTCCAGGACACGAACCGCAGTTGACTACATGGGAGTCCAGCGACATAGCCATTACGCTAACTGCTGGTCCCCAAAATCAAGAGCTCTTTCCAGCAGGCTACAGTGTCTATTCTCCAATATGTCCATTACCTCAAGTACTGGGATGATTGATGTTACCTTAATTTTAGTTGCCATATGGTTATTGAGCTCCTCAGGAAGATGTCTAGCCTTTCGTAACTTAATTGTGGAAAGCAGAATGTGCACAACAAGCCACAGAGATGTTAAAAGTGTCTCTTAGAGAAGGAAATTCAAATAGTCAGTGTCTCTCTGAGATGAAGTTCCTGGCAACTGAGAAATAGCAAGTGACAAGATCTTGAATAAAAAAATCCATAAGAAGCAGTATGTTGAGTAAGAGAATGAAAGGAGGAAAATACTTCCTGAACACAGGTTGTGTGCAAATGCGCGGAAAAATAATCCCAGTGTAAGACATTTTTTCTTTTTGAGAAAAATGGAAGATTTTTGTCTTTTCTTCTAGCTATCTCAGAGAAAGGCTACCTGTAAGGTATTAAAGCAACACTCACAGCTGGAGTTTGCCTCTGCCTAACTAGAGAGACACAAAGAAGAGAGATGAGCAAGATCTGAGAAAACTTACTCAGATACAAGTGTGCTTCGCCTTAAAATATCCCCATCTTAACATGGAACCACCTTTTGTTTTTCTTTCTGACTTTCATTGAGTATGCAGGGTGCTGTGATTTTTTTAAATTTGTGGGGTTTTTTTTGTTTTGTTTTGTTTTTTAAGGCAGAGAAGTAATGGTCAAATCAAACCAATAGGTGCTTATGCACTCAGTCTGCATTGCTAGAGTCTAGGAAGTAAGACAGTCCTGAAAAAGCAGTTCTTCTTAGTGTACTCTCTTCTATGGTTTTGTCAGAGTCCAGAGTGTCCGACTAGCTGCATGACTTAAAGCACAAAATCTGAACTCAGGTTGCCTGCAGTTGAATCTCAGCTCTACGTCTCATCATCCGTAGGTCTCAGAAGAAGTTATTTCACTTGTTACCTCATCTATAAATTGAGAATGATGAATAGTTTTTTCTTCTTTCCTTTATCTTCACTTCTTTTTTCTAGTAAGGTCTATCCTTCCCTCCCTTCCACTTTACACCTGTGATGAGCACACCACCTTCTGTTCTTTCCTTTTAGGGAATCCCCTGTTTGTCATTTGTCCTACCATGAAGGCCAAAGAGACCAGATCTCCTCTCACCCTGCCCCCATATACACTCACACACTGTGGTCTGGAACACCAGCTTGTGGCTTTCCTTAGGCCAACAACTCTGCTGGCTGAGGCTTTGTCTCCAGTGGGAGCAGTGCACCCACGTAAGGGGAGATAGGAAAAGGATGATGCCAAGAGCACTGCGGGGGTATGATGGGGCATCCAGAGCGCTGGAGCCAAAGGAGACTACCCTGGCTGTACTGTCCCAGCTTCTTGACTATCCCTCAACCTCCCTGTTTGCTTCCTCACACCTATCAAACATTTCTTTTATAAGTTAACCAAAGTTAAATTCTATTATTTTCTTTTAAGAATGCTGACAGGTGAATGGGAAAAATAATATTTCACAAGTTGCAAAGACTAAAAGGGAAAGTGCATGTTAAGTACTTAATATGCCAACTTGGCTATATTAATAACAAGCATTGAACAAATATTAGCTATCATAATTGCTATTATTAAAACTACTGCCATTCTAGTACCACAGATTATCTTATTGTATATAAGAGAAATGTAAAGGTCTTTTTTTTTCTGGATATAATTTAAAACATGTTTCTGATCAAAAAGTAACGAATAGTAAAGTATAAGAAATGTAGAAAATTATAAGGCAGGACTTTAAAATGGTTCTTACTCTTCTTACCAAAGAATAGTAGTTGTGGCTGCCATGGAAATAAGTCATTTGGTCCTCTTTTCAACAAAGAACTCCTAAAGCAGCTGTGGAGAGTATGGGCTGACAGCTTCCAGGAATTACATCTTCAGAATCCTCTGCAGCTTTTGAGCTGAGGCCCTGCTCTTCTCGGGCAATGCCAGCAATGACTACGTGTAAGCATGGTGAACATACCAAGAGTTGAACAAATGCATCTGATACAGGATTCCTTGGTCAATCTTGCTCTAGAGTTCCCTCTTGGATCACTAGAGATTTTGTCACACCTATTTTCCCTCTTGGATCACTAGAGATTTTGTCACACCTATTTTTTTTTTTAATCTTTACTGCCCAGTCCTACCCTCTCTTTTTCTTTCATGGGTATCAATTCGACATGGTTGTCTGAAGGCCACTTCTGCACAACGCTGCTTACTCTCCCCACGAAGCACCTCAACTCCTAATTCCATCACAATATTCGCTTCCTAAAAGATCCAGCTAACATAGAAGGTATATTTGCGTTCTATCTTTTTTCTAAGTATCTTGCCTGCAGGAATAAATTAAGCTAAGCCAGAGAGTAGACTCAGTATTAGTACCATTCAGACTTGTCCAAATCTGTCTTGTCAACCCCCTTAATGACTTGTCCTTCTTTCCAACTTTTTCCTTAACTCCTATATCCACAACCCAGACTTTCTTCCAGGTCACTAGTCTTATCTGTCTCACTAAATCTCATCACTAGCCATGACCCTGACTGACACTTAGAGAATACTAAAAAGACTTAAAGAGGTTACAAAATGGAAGTATTTGTAATATTGGACAACTATTAAGCCTTGACTGGAGTTAAACTCATCTGGGCTCAGCTAAAATGTAGGCAATGCCTATGTGCTACCCAGGGAAACAGGTTAGAAATACTAGTCTCTACCAGCCCAACTCTTAGGTGGTGCCAGGTTAATGGAGGGGAAGCTGAAGAAACTGGGGTCATAAGGTTCAGGAGAGAGGTGCGGAGATGTATGTGACAGAGTGGTTGGAAGAGATTTCTATCGTGCTTTCACATAGCACATAGCACAGGTCCTGCAGGACTTGGAGAGGGGTTACTATTGGGGAGTATCAGAAAATATAAGTGTTGGCTTGGAAATAAGAGTTCTCACAGGAAGTAGGTACACAAAGAACAATCTGCAAACCCATAAAATATCCTTTCCCACCCCCACTCCCAGGACCACCTATGACACTTGGGGGAGTAACGGACTAGGGACAAAGTAGTTGCCTGAAGTAGGTTGCCAAGAGCCAGTGAGCTAGCAAGATCTGGAAAAATAGGGCTTTACCAGGTCACGAAATTACTTACATTACCACTGAATGTCATTACCAATTGTTATTGCTGTTCCTTTTCTTCCTTGTTTAGTGTGTGGGGTTCATGTAGCAAGTAATATATCAAACTGTTATATCTCTTCTCTAATTTGCAGAGAGAAATAATGATATATGGTAGACCGGCTTTCACTCTCTGTACTTAACACGACTTCCTCATACTTTTTTTCCCTTTACTATCTTTATTAAATGATTTGGTAATTAATAATGGCTTTTTTTAAATTATGACAGAGTGAAGACAAAATGTTACTGTTTCCTCATTAAAATCATCCTCATGACATTTGATATTATACCACTCAAAGAAAGCAATAGAGATTCATTGCTGATTACAATGATTCTGGAACACAACCCAACAGACATGATAAATTGAATACAGTGACTCTTTTAATGGGGACAGGGAGAATAGGTGGTATGGCAGGAAGGGATTTCTCATAGTTATTAAAAAAGAGTCTAAACTTTCCTGTAACTGAATCCACCAAGGAACCTGTCTATAAACTTAAGACTACCATAGTTCTAGAATTAACTCTGGCCAAGTCTGAAAACGTAAATTTAGCATCACTGTATGATTAGCCTTAGTAATGCTGAGGCAGATTATCTTTTCAAAAAAGTAGTCATGGTAATATCATCAGTCTCATACTCTTTGACCATCTTCCCCTTTTCCCAAACCCTATAGTCTATTTCTTTTCTCTTTAAAATTGGGCCAGCCTTTGTGGAATAGTAGAATGCAAAAATAACTCAGTGTGACTGCTGAGGCTGGGTCACCAAAGGCCATATGACTTTCACCTGGTTTTAATATGTTCACCCTTTGGAACTAGCCACTATGTTGTAAGGTAGGCCAGGTCACATAGACCATGCTTAGAAGTTTCAGCTGATAGCCTTAACTAAGGTCCCAGGTTACTGAATCAACCACCAGATATGAGAAAATAAGCCTTTAGAGATTCTTAATAATGAAGAGATTTAGTATTTTATCAAATGTTTTTTCTGCATCAATTGATATGATCATACAGTTTTTATCTTTCCTTCTGTTAATGTGATATATTACATTTATTGTTTTGCATATGTTGAGCTACCCTTCATCCCTGGAATGAAGCCTACTTTGTCATGGTGTATAATCTTTTTAATGAGTTGTTGGATATGATTTGCTACTATCTTGTTGAATTTTTGTATCAGCACTCATCAGGGATATTGGTCTGTAGTTTTTGTTTTTTTTTATGTCATATGTCTATTTTGGGGATCAGAATGATGGAGTCTCAAAGAAATATTTTGTACACTGAAGATGTATAGTTCTTAATGGACCTAAGATTTTTACAAATGAATACACACAAACATATGCATATATTATTTTCTATGGAAAAGTTGCAAGATAATTGACAAATATTGAGTCCTTGGAAAAGTCAAGAAGTATTTTTCTATGCTTTTCTATAAAAAAAAAGTCATGACTTTTCCAATGCCCTGACTGATAACTATAGAAATAAGATTGAAAAACAATATACCAAAGTGTTAACTAATAGACTCTTTGAATTATAGATTATTTTTATATATTCCCTTGAGCTTTTTTGTATGCCTGATATTTTCTGCAATGAATGTATGTCATATTTTAAATAAGAAAATAAGTGTTAAGTAATAAATGACTAATTTTCAATGTAAAATAATTTAATAAAAAAGAAACTACTATTGTCTCTGTAATGGAACCTATTTGTATGCACGTTCTAATATTCAGGGACTAGAATTTCCAAAGAGTGCTACCCTGCCAGAGCTAGATCCCATTAAATGTCTACTTGCTGGAATAAATGCACAACCATCTGGTCTCCACTACTCTTACAATAACCACCAGGTACTACAACTGCCATAGCATTCAGAGCCAGAATCAAAATTGTTCTTCCTTCATTCCACTTTTCTATCAGAGCCTTCTTTGGGGGGAGAATTTAACAAGAATCCAGCTGTCAAGAGAGTCTGGTAGCATAGGTTTGAGAGTACCAGGTCCATAGTTTGAAGCAGAGTAGAGAGGAATAGTTATAAAACAAACAAACAAAAATAAAACAAAGATGTCTGAGTGGAAAGTGATATTTATGGAATCAAGTATAGTTGCTTTAATAGCCCTGGGAAATTCTGTTTCATCAAACAAGAAATAAAAATCTTATTTGTATCCTGAATTTCTATTTGTAGCTGATTATTATTTTTTTCCTTTTTTATTTCTTTTTTTTTTTAATACATTCAATCACATTATTTGTCTTACAAAATGGATATTTCAACAGGTGACCATTTCTCCTTAGTACAGTTGATAAAACTATAAATTATCTTCAACAGATAATACCACATTTCTTTGTCCCATTAATGCTTTGCCTCCCTATTTTTCTTCTAAATGTCTTTCCTCAGACCCTTCTCTCTCACACACCTATATCTGGTATTTACATCTATATACTGTGTTTCTATATCCTTTAGTCAATCGGTTTCAGTCATAGAGTATGGACACTTGGTATATATTAAGTGGGGACATACAATGCTATGAAGCCTGGCTTCCTTCATTCACTCAGCACTAAATCTTCCATATTCATCCACTTCCTTGTCAAAAGCTAGGATTTTTTTTTAATGGATGAACAGTACTTCATAGAGTATATGTGCCAGTTGTTCTATCCTTCATTCGTTATATCTACTGAAACAGAATTTGGTAAGGGAAAGTAGAATACTACAATATGAAATTTGCTCAGTAGGACCACAGGGAAGAGGACACATACTTCAGATTGAAGAACTGATAACTTTGTACGTAGTGGTGAAATATTTAGCCAATTTTCACCTGATGTACTTTAAAAGACATGCCATCATCTTAAGATTTAAGGGTTGGGAGAAAAGCAAGAAATCCAGACTTGTTGATGTACGCTGATTATTTGGCTTTCGTTCAACAAAAATACCTTGATAGGGAATTATAAACTTACACTTGAACTCACATGAGATCGACATAACAGGAGAAAACACACAACCAAGCTACATAGTATAACAGGCCTTAAGTGCCACCAAGACTCTTCCCATATTTCTTTTCCATTTATCTCCTACTCTAATAGATGATTTCATATTTCCTTCACTCTCCTGGACTTTCAACACCTATGTTCTCTATTTCAACTTCTCCAGTATAAATTACTTGCTGGAATCTACTGAGAAAATAAAAGCAACCAGGAAAAATAGTATTAACATGCTTCCATTGTCAAATGTACTAACCAACCTGCATACTCTCTGCCTTTCTTCTTTTATTAGGACTAATGTCAACCTCTTCAGCAAAATACTCAATCTTCTATTCTCTTGCAGTTGTTTTGTTTCTCCTATGTCACCAACTTTTACCTCTGCTCAATCACTCCCCAAATTATACAATCATACTCCAATATTTATTATCATAATAGGAAACAGCTTTGACTCCATAGTTTGCTCCTGCTACTCACATTTCTGATTCTTTTTATAGCAAAACTCTTGTAAGGGATTTCAATTTTATCTCCTCTCATTATTTCTTGAGTCAACTCCAAAAATGCCTTCATCACCACTGCCAACACCCTAAAAAGAGTTTATGCCAATTTTTCTATGCCTCTCAGGACTCATCATTTTCAGTCTGTCACAACCTCTAATCAATACAGCAACTGGTTTTCATTACCAGGACTCCACGGTACTCTTTTCTTTTTTCTGTCCATATAACATTCTATAGTCTGTTAGTGACCTTGTCTAATATTTATTAGTCTCCAAGATCCCTAAATGTTTATCTAAGGCTTGTACTCACCTATCTCTTCTGTATATGTGCTACATTTTTTAATTATTTCATTCAGTTTGATATATTTAAAATGATTATTTTGGTGATGGTTCCAAAATGTTCTAACTTTAGCATCTACTTCTACCTGAATTTTGGTCTCACACATGAAAGGTCTTCAAACATTTACAGAAAATGCATACTATGAAAAGACTATCCATGGATTTCAGAAGTCTTTGCACCAAAATAATCTCATACTTTAATTCCATTTCTCCATAAACTTTTTGATACCCTCTCATAAACTGGCAACTTAAGACTCAAAGTTAACATGCTCCAACAGAAATCTTCATTCAACTTAATGCCTCTCCCCTGTATCTCCAGTCTCAGCAAACAGAAACAGTTTTATTCTAGTCAGTCAAGCCACAGTTCATAACTTGGCTCTCTCACTCTTTCATTCAAGCTATATATTGCATGTTTAAACAAATCCTATGTCCTCTTCCATCTAATAGTTCCAATTATTTTCAATCCTGATTCCAAAATGCCATTATTTCTTAGACTACTCAAATATTTTACACAATTCATATCCCTATATCTCACTTTGTTTAATCCTCTGCTGAAAATCTTTAGATATTGGTGGGAAAATAGGCATACAAATTAATTAGATAGCATGAATAGCAGAAATAAATCCATCTCAGTACGATCATCTTGATTTTCCATAAAGATGCTAAGACAATTCCATGGATAACAGAACTATTTCAACAAGTAGCACCCAAGTAACTACATTTCCATAAATAATAACATAGTTAACTCAATCTAGGCTTCCAGCTGATATAAAAATCAAATCAGAATGAAGCACGGAAACAAAGTAAATGTAAAATGTGAAACTTTTAGATGAGAGCTTTCACAAACTTGTATTAGGAATTACTAAGCACAAAATTATCCCTGAAAAAATGTGGATTCCAAAATTTTAAAGTTTTGCTCTGCACAAGACACTTCAAGAAAATGAAAAAATAAGCCATAAAAGAGAAAATGTTTACAAATTAAATATTTGACAAGTTATTTGTATGTAAAAATATTAGGTTGTTAAAAAAGTCATGGAGCATTTTTGCATAGAAAAATGCATCATAACTTTTCCAAGGACCCAATACTTAAAAGTATTTTCAAAACAGCAATAAAGAAAAGTGTAGACGGACATGCCCATTAAAGAACTTTCTCAAAAATTTAACTTCAAGTTTTTTTACTTTCATGTCTTTGGCTAGAACATTAGATAAAAGGCATCTGGAAGGAGAATTTTTTAATACCTCAAAAAACTATAAAAAGCAGAAACTAAACCTAAAGTTAGCAGAAGAAAATAAATAACAAAGATTAGAGCAGAAATAAATTCAATAGAGAATAAAAGTCAATAAAACTAAAAATTTGGGGAGCAACAGTTGGCCTAATGTCTACGTCACTGGACTCCCATGTAGTCAACTGCAGCTCGAGTCCTGGGCCCAGTGGCTTAAACTCGTGCCTACCACGTGTGCATGTGTGTCCAAGATTTTGTGAGGAGAAGGGATTGTGGCATGGCCATCCGCCCTGGGGGGGGGGGGGGATTTCTTGCTTCTCTCTGTCTTTCAGGCGAGCGCATGCACCCTGTAGCAAAAACCTCTCAAAATAAAAACAAAAACTAACCTAAGAATTTGCTTTTTTAAAAGGCAAAAAAGTAAAGATAAACTCTAGTTAGAATAAGAAAAAAAAGAACACCTCAAAATCAGTAATGAAAGAAGATACATTACAACAAATGTCACAAAAATAAGAAGGATAAGAAGAGATCAATATGAATCATTATGTGCTAGGCCAGCCCATGACCTGGTGGCTATGGTGGCTGGATTCCATATGGCCAACCACATGGTTCAAGCCTGGACCTAGGGGCTTAAAAACATGCTAGTTGCATTTGTATGCATGCCCTAAATCCTATATATAGAGAGAAATGGAGAAGTGATTGTGGTGTGATCTTGCCCCATGGGAGGTATTTTCTAGTTGTCTCTCTCTCTTTATCTCTCTCTGGGGAGTACATGTGCCCTTTTGCAAAATTTGCAAATGAAAAAATGCAAATAAAACTAGATAACTGAAGGTAGGCTCCATATATTGAACTCTCCTCCCTATCCCTCTTTGACCTATTTCCCTGAGAACTAGCTACTGGTCCAGTTGTGCTTAATGAACATTTCAGAAGCATTCCTTTAACTCATTGGTTCATGGAGGTATGCACCCCTCTGCCACATCAATATCCTACTGTCTGAGGCACTAAGTTAATGTGCAAGCTCTGACAATTCTGATAATTAGTTACCTGACATTTTGTAATCTTCAATAATGTATGTAGAAACAAGACTTCTACCTTTGAGATAGGGAGTCAGTGCTAATCTTATACGTGATATATGTACTCTTTGATCATAATATATACACAATTGAGATTGTACTCAATTGATGTTATAGACCATGCTCCACCTGGTTATCAGTGGAACATCCTGTCCTGCTTACATATTGTAAGTAGTCAACTCATGTCCTCTGCAGGACCTCTGGGTGCATTCTTTGGAATGAGTGAACAATACTGACAAGCCCTCTTAGATTTGAGGCTCCTCCAGTTCAACTTAGAAGAAACAGATAAATTTCTAAAAGTGTGCACAACCTGGCAGGACTAACTAAATCATAATTAAATAGGAAGAATGAACAGGTTGATAACTTGTGTGGTGATAAAATTAACAAAACCCTCCCATCAAAGCAAAGCTGAGGACCAAATGGCTTCATGAGTGAATTCTATTAAACATAAAAAAGGTAGTATCAACCCTTCTAAAATTCTTCAAAAAGACTAGAGAACACTTACAAACTCATTTCAGGAGGCCAGTATTAGCCTAATACTAATGCCAGAAAATGTCACAAGAAAACATAACTGGAGGCCAATATTCCTGATGGATAGATGCAAAAAACACCCTGAACAATATGCTACCAAGCCAAGCCCAACAGTGCACTGAAAGGATCATACTCCATTACCTAGTGGGGTGTATCTCTGGGGTGAAAGCATGACTCAACATAAGATTAATATAATACACTGCATTAACAGAATAATAAAATATTACATAATCATCTTGACAAATACTGAAAAATGATTTGACAAAATTCAACGCTCTTTCAGGATAAAAACTCTTGACAGACTAGGAACAGGCAGGAGTTATTGCAACACAATAAAGACCACATATGAAGACCCCACAGCTAATCAAACAATGAAAAACCAGAAGTGTTTTCCATAATATCAGGAACAAAACAAAAATATCACTCTTGTCACTTCCATTCAACATAGTATGGCAAGTCCTAGTCAGAGCAATTAAGCAAGACAAAAGGGAATAAACCCAAATTTAAAAAGAAAAAGTAAAATATCTCTTTGCAGATGGCATTATAATCATAAACACTAAGATTTCACTATCTCTTTGCAGATGGCATTATAATCATAAAAAATAAGACTCCATTTTTAAAGTTATTAGAATTCATAAACAAATTGATAATTTGTAACATACAAAAAATTCAAAAATCAACTGTTTCTATATATTCTAAAAGCAAATGATCTGAAACAAAAATTAGAAAAATAATTTCATTTACAACAGCAACATAACAATAAAATTCTTAGGTAGAAAATTATAAAACATTGATGAAATAAATAGGACATAAATGAAAAGACATCTTGTATTTATGAGTTAGGTGTTCATTATTAAAATTTTCATGCTTTTCAAAGAGAGCTACAGAGTGGGGTACCAGCAGTTAGCGTAATGGCTATGTCGCTGGACTCCCATGTAGTTGACCACGGTTTGAGTCCCGAACCCGGTGGCTTAAAACTCACGCCGGGCGCGTGTGCATGCGTTCCCAAGATCCCAAGAGGAGAATGGAGGAGAAGGAATTGCGGTGTGGCCATCCCCCCTGGGGGGTGATTTCTTATTTTCTGTCTCTCTGTCTCTCTCTGTCTGGCGAGCACACACACCCTATAGCGAAAAAAACTCTCAGAAAAAAAAAGAAAGCTACAGAGTCAAAGCAGTCTATCATAACTGCAGTGATTTTTTTACAGAAATAAAAATTCTGAAATTTACATACCTAAAAGAAATCACAAATAGCTATATCAACGTTGTGAAAGAAGAGCCAATAAAGGAAGGCATTATACTTTTTTTTTTTTTTAATTTTGTAATCAGGGGTTTTGTCTTGCTTTGGTTTTTTTTCAGGTATTTTTTAAATTTTATTTTTATTATCATCATAATCTTCTTTATATTACATTGGATTACATATAACTTTACAGTGTATTACAGTGCTTTTTCAAAAGAGAATGCCATGCATGTCAGTCAATACAGAGACATTAATCTCCCCGCTTCAACATTCAATATCTTTTCTATGTTTTTCCCAATCATTATTATTCTAGTTATTTTTTAAAGCAGTCAATCACTATTTCTCATTTTGCTTGTAAAAAGACTTTACACATCATGAAATACTTCTCAGACCAATCCAGTTGAGAATACTATACACGTCATCATCAACAGGTAATAAGCCATATCTGATGTGGAATGGGGGGGTGAAGAGAAGAGGATAGAAAAAGATAGCAAGAGAACAATAGAGAGGCAGGACAGTAGTGAGAATCAGGAAGGCATTATACTTCTTGATTGCAAAATATATTATCAAGCCATAGTATTCAGAACACCAGGGTGCCGGCATGAAGACAGACATATCACACAATGAAACTGAATAGAGTACAGATAAAAATCCAAGCACATACAGTCAGCTGGTCTTTGAAAAATATGTTATAAGTAAGCAATGAGGAAAGCATTTTTGACAAGTGGCACTGGAAAAAACTGGATTTTCACATACAAAAGAATGAAATTTGACCCATATCTTGTACCATATACAAAAGTCAACCCAAAATGTATTAAAGGCTTAAATGTAAAGCAGAAACCATAAAAGTCCTAGAATAAAGTGGGGGAAATGCTCATTGACCTTGGTCTTGGCAAAGACTTTTTAATGTATAACACCACAAGCAGCAATAAAAACTAAAATAGACAAGGTAGACTATATCAAACTAAAAAGATTCTCCATAACAAAGGAAACAATCAGCAGATTGTAAAGGCAGTCTACGGAATGGGAGAGAAACATCTGCAAACCAGGTATCTGATAATAGGATAACCTCCAAACATGTAAGGAATTCCTATAATTCAATAGTTAGAAAAGAGGCCTACCCAGTGACACAAACAGTAACATGCTTATCTGCAGTGCTGGAAGTCACATAGCTAACTGCAGGTTCAATTCTTTGACCTACAACACACTGGGCATGAATGTCTTCAAGGCCCAGATGTGAATAACTGTAAGGTTTGGGGAATTGGATTATGAGATGAAAAGACCCTATCTAGGGTGCCTCTTTCTCATGTGATCTTTCTCATTAAAGAAAGAAATATACTTGTAAAGAATAGTTCAAGAAAAAAAGATCTAGGCCTAGTCATGGTGTTTACGCTGTGGTCCACGGTTTTAGACCTCACGTGAATCCTAGGTACAATTTTTCAGTCCAACCTAAAAGCCTGGCATGGAGTTATGCACCTGTGGTTACAGAACTTGGGAGGCAGGAGGATGAGGATCAAAGACACATAATGTCCTATCTTGAAAAAAATAAACATGATTAAAGAATGGGCTGGGAGGCAGGAGGATGAGGATCAAAGACACAGTATTGTCATATCTTGAAAAAAGAGAAAAAAATAAACATGATTCAAGAATGAGGAAATTACCAAAATTAACATTTCTTTAAAAAAAAAAAAGACATACAAATGATAATATGAAAAAAAATGTTCATCCTCACTAATTACCAGGAAAATACAAGACGAAACTGCAATATCACCTCATCTCTGTCATATTGGCCATTACTAGAAAAATTAAAGATGGGCCCAGATAGGGCACAACAGTGGTGCAACTGGACCCACTTGGAAAGGTCCCAAGTTCCTATCCGAAGCGACTCCTTGTATATATTGGATATTAGGGATGGCTGGGGCTGGGGTGGATCATAGCACGAAAAAACCCTATTGGTGCGTCTTTTTTATCTTCTTTATCTTTCAGAATAAACAAAAAACCTCTAAATTGAAAGATGTCAAGTATTGATAATTTTGTGGTGAAACTGAAGCCCTCGCACCTGTTGATGGGAACACAAAATGATACACCCACTGCTTGGAAAGTAATATAGAAATTCCTCAAAAATTAAAAAATAGAGCTGCCATATGATCTAGCAATTTTACTTCTGGATATTTATTTAAAATAATTAATATCAGGAGCTCAAATAATTATTAGCACTCCTATGTTCTTTGCAGCACTATTCATAGTAGCCAATGTGTAAATAACCTAAGTATCAGTCATCAAATGGATAAAGGAAATGTGGCACATGCATATAATGGAATACTATTTAGCCATAAAAAGGACAATCTGTAACATGGAACAAACATGAGTAAATCTTAAGAACATGATGCTTGGTAAAGCAAGTCAGTGGCAGAAAGATAAGACTTTACATGAATTACACAAAAATAATTACTACACTCATAAACAAAGAACAAAAAGGTAGTGCCAGGAGCTGGAGAAAGAGAGAATTGAACATCTATTAATAAATTGAGGCCGGTAGGTGGTATGGTGGATAAAAATGCCAGACTTCCACATGGTTGGCTGTGGTTCAAGGACCTGGCAGCTAGCTTTTCACCTTCTTTCTCTCTGGTCAAATTTTTAAAAATAATAATAAAGTTAAATAATTCTTTAAAATATTTTTTTTAAAAAAGAAAATATATTAACATAAAATTTTAGTCAAGCAGTTTGAGCTCTAGTGATATACTAATGGTGTTAATGGTCAACTAAAATATTATACATGTAAAATTTGTTGAAAAGGTAGAGATCTTTTTAAGTATTCTTACCAAAATAAAAGTAGAATTGAGGTTAAACTTAAAGTATTTTGCAATCTTTATACAAGTACAAAGAAAAGCAGATTAATCCAGTGGTCTGTATCAAATGACTCCATACACACAAAACTACTAGTCACATTAGTAAGTGCTCAAGAGAGGCATTGTATGTTTCCACCTAACATATGCTGTCTGCACTCTATGGTAGAGACTGAAAGGCTGGAGGGCATAAAAGCATTGAAAATAGACACTGGAGACATTGTGGAAGGAGGGTGAGAGGAATAGTGTAGGGGAGAAAATTAGGGGGAAAC
>NW_006205070.1:94615-116696 GCF_000334495.1 Tupaia belangeri chinensis | reverse complement strand
AAATTAGGGAGAAAAATAGAGAAGACATTTGTGGGACACAGAAAAGGTTTATTGCCTGTTGATGATAACATGTATAGTATTCTCAACTGGACTGATCTGAGGTATATTTCATGTTCGGTAAATTCTCTCTACAAGCTAAATGATATATAGTGATTGAATGTATAAAAATATATATAATAAAAAAACAATTTTTTTTAAAAATTCAGGAATATAAGTGATGTTATTATGATAGTTATTTATCCTTGTATTTCAAATTCCTAAAATAAAATAGTGTTTAATAAATTATTGTTTTGTGCTTAAATATTTAATTTTTTTTGTTATGATTATGACTTTACTCTTACTATAGTGCTCTTTCAAGTAACCATTTTCCTGGGTCTGAACTTACAACCCCAGTTGCCTCAAAGGGCCTTTGTAAACTAACCAGGCTCTCCTATTACTAAACCACTACCATCATCGTGCTTCTTGAGTGCTTTTTATAGGGCACTAAGCTGTTATAGACTCAATTTATTTAGGTATTTGGTTTCAGTGATTATCAAGACAGTAAAAGATTCTTCACAGAAAAATGAAGATCTTGATTTCAGACACACACAGACTTCAAAAAAAATTATGGAAAAATTGAAATACAGGTTTATTTTGTTGCAAACATTTTTAAATCCATAAATATGCATTTTTCATGAACTTTTTGAAGACCCAGTGTGTGCACATGCATGCACTATAGTTGATCCTTGAACAATGTGAGTTAGGGGTACCAATATCTAGACAGTCGAAAATAAGCATGTAACTCCTAAACTTAATTACTATAGTTTGCTGTTGATGGGAAGACACACTGGTAACAATTTACACATATTTTCTGATATATTTAATACATATTCTATATTTCCACAATAAAGCAAACTGAAGAAAATGTTAAAATCATAAGAGAAAAGATATTTACAGTCCTGTCATTTTTTTATTTTTTAAATATTTTTATTTTTATTGAAAATGAAAAAAAAGATGTGTAGGTGGACGAATGTAGTTTAAACCTGTGTTGTTCAAAAGTTAGACATCTTTTGATTTTCATCTACTAATTGTTCAATCATCTTTAATTCCTAAGTTTTCCATATTCTATTTAGAATGTTTTAAGTATACGTGAATCTAGACAGTATTTCTTGATTCTTTCAATAAATATTTCCATATTTCTATGCTTATTTTTCAAAATGCTCTCTTCATAATATGCTTTCTAAGTAAGTTTCCCCCATCTATATCTTGAATATCCAAGTCCCCTCTCAAAAAAAAAAAAAAAGTATGTCAGGTAACACAAAGCTAACAGCCATTTGTCCTCACAAAAATAAATGATCAACAGAGAATCTTTGCCTTTTATTAAAATATTTAAATGTGTAATTTATATTTAAGTCCCATAACAATATCCCAAACATCATGAGACAGATATATTTAAGTTTGCCAGTAAACTTGTAGGAAATATAATTTTCATTATTACTTTCCATCTCATATTAGTATTTCAAAGATTCTACTGTGCTATGCCCAAAAATAAAGGAGTGGGTTCAAAAAAATGTGGTACATACATACTCTATGGAATACTACTCAGCCATAGAAAAAAAATTAGACCCTGACATTTGATACAAAGTGGATGAAAATGGAAGACTTAATACTAAGTGATGCAAGCCAGAGTATGAAAGAGACTTTGTATGTCCCTACTCAAGACGTACCAAATGTCTGCGCTATATAGCAGAAATTGAAATTTTGGAAGGTATAGTAGTAGGGAGGGCCACTGTAGATACTAGAAGTAGTAAGAGTAGGAGTAATATGGAGATAGGGAATAGAGGGAGGGAGAGGAGAGAACAGAGGGAAAAAATACATTTAATCAACACAAAAATGATAAGTTATTTGCTATGATAATGTATATGGCAATGCCTTGTCTTGACTGATCTGTGCCAAATTCATGCTGGAAAAGGCAAGGTTGTACACTGTAAAAATATATAGTGTAAAGGTAAATTTAAAAAATAAATTTCAAAGTCTTTGCCTTTTTTTCTACTTATTTGACATTTATCATTATTTTGTGTGCAAATTTGAAACTACTCGTCTGCTTATTTTGACGTATATATCACATTTTTACGTACTTTCTTTATAGTACAAATGTACATTTATTCTGTACATAATACATCTACTATTTACATTCACTCTTGTGTCTAATAACCAAGTTCTTTCCATTCCTCTCATTTCCCTCCCCTTTTTGTCATCTGTACTACTGTAGGACCATCTACTTCTAAGCAACTGAGATTTTTAACTTCTAATTAGCAAGGACTTTTAACTTACTACATTAGTAGTATCTGTCCTTCAGTGCCCGACTTATTTTACTTAGCATTATTCCCTATAGGTTCATCCACTTTGCCAGAAATGACAGCAAATCATCATATTAATGGCTGAGTAGTGTCCCATTGTGTATCTATGCCCATCTTCTTCACTTACACTTTAGTTTTTGAGTATTTAGTTTGATTCTATCTTGACAATTGTGGAGAGTGCTGCAACAAACAAGTAAATGTTGCTATCTCTTTAACATGTCGATTTCCTTGTCGTTGAGTATATACCTGATAGTGGGATTACTGGATAAGGTAGTTTTTCTTTTGTTTTTCAAGGAACTGTCATACTGTTTTTCATAATAGCTATACTAATTTATATTGCTACCAAAAGTATACAAGACTTCCTTTTTCTATACACAGGGTCACCAACAATAGTTATTAATTTTCCTTTGGCAGGTAGCATTCTAACTGGAGTGAAGTGGCATCTCCTTGTGGTTTTGATTTGCATTTCCCTGATGATTAATGATGCTAGGCACTTTTTAATTTGCTTATTGACCATTTGTATGTCTTCTTCTCTTACAAAAATTAACTCAAAATGGACTCAAAATAAATGAGAAACCTAAAATTCTTAGAGAACATAGAGGAAATGATTCAGGACATGGTTAAGGCAAATTTTAAAAATAAAGACATCACCAGAGATCAACAAAAGAGATTATATAAAAAGCAAAAGCTTCTGCACAGCAATGGAAACAATCAAGAGAGGAAAGACAATCTACAGAATAGAAAAAAAATTTGCGAGTTTTCCATATAACAAGTAGTTAATAATTAGAATATGTAAGGAGGCCAAAACTTCACCAGCAAAAAAAAAAAAAAAAAATTCAATTAATATATGAGGAATCTTAATATACAATTCATAAAAGACATACACATGGCCAATATGAATATATTTCAAAACCAATCTCTTTGATAGTACCTTTCACTTCAATGCTAGAATACATAGTTTGTGAAAAATGCAGCAAATTATTTCATGTATGGTATGAGCTCTGTGATATTTATCTGGAACGTTCTCTTCATTCTGGACAAAGTAACTATTCAGTGGTGTCTACTCTTACACACTGTTTTTTTGTTTGTTTGTTTGGTTGGTTGTTTTTTTTTGAGAGGTTTTTGCTATAGGGCACGTGCACTCTCCAGAAAGACAGAGACAGAGAGACAGAAAGCAAGAAATCACCCCCCCCGGGGGGGATGGCCACGCCACAATCCCTTCTCCTCCATTCTCCTCTTGGGATCTTGGGCATGCACACACACATGCCTGGCGTGAGTTTAAGCCGTTGGGCCCAGGACTCAAACTGCGGTTGACTACATGGGAATCCAGTGACATAGCCATTACGCCAACTACTGGTCCCACACACAGTTTGCTTTAAAAATTATGTTTATTAAGTGGGAATCCATTACTAATGGTGACAAGCATTCAGTTCTCTTCTATTTCTTGAGCACATGAGCAACTATATTTCCCACCATCTTGTTTTTTAACTGAGTCATAAATTACTTCTGGCCAATGAAATGCAAGCAGAAGTGATCCCAGTCATTCATTTCCTGCCCAAGGAAGTAAAACGCTCCTTCAAGAAGCTGTCCCTTCTTTCCCTGTTAACGATCTGGCAGCCTTGTCTGAAATAATGGAGCACAAAAGCAGAGCATGAGGGATCTCTAAGTCATTACTTAGAAAATAACTCCATTGGTGAGAGGCCATTAGATTTATAGAAATCTAGTGTAAGCAAGAAATAAATTTCTGACATACTAATCCATTATAATTCTAATTAATTTGGTACCAAATTATAGCACAGCTTTCCCTGAGGAACACATTTTAAAAATTAATATTATGGTCAGAATATGTAATTTCTGGTACATTTTTCTTTTAGTGGTTTGCAAAGATGTAATTATCTTTAGAAGGTTTTTTTTTTAATCTTTTAAAGTATCTTTAGCTGAGAAATGATTTTAAAAATTCTATTTTAAACCAATGTATAACCGTTCTTTGATTTTAGATAATTTATTCTAATGCTATCTTCTCCAAATGTGCAGCAGCAATGTTTTCCCCATGAGTTTACCAACAGCATTTACTGACAGAAAATGAATTTTAGTTTACACCAAATGATTTTGCACATATCTCAGCCAACTATGCTTTGCAAAGGAACGAGTGTGTATCCAATGATGTTAGTTTTTGTCAAACTAACATTCAAAATATCAATAACTTCACTAAAAATGTATAGTGGCCTAGAAAACTCATTAATTTAGACTTTGCTGAAACAAAAAACCTGTGAAGGTTTTCCTTTTCTAAATGTGTGATGTCTATAAGTTTAAGTCCTGAGTTATTTTTCAGGCTTATCCTGATGGCTTCATGCTAGCCTCTGAAGATCCTGTATATACTTCAGGTGAGCTTTATTCTGAGATACATCACTTTACTTTTCTTGTGTGTGTGTACTTTACTACTAGTCTGGTCTATTTAGATCATGATGATTTTAGACTCAGGAGGTAATAATGATCTGTCCTGTAGTTTGAATTTAATTATTGGTATTTTCAAATCACAATTTCTTTGCAAGTATCAATTTTAAGATACTTGTCCTTTATATGATCTAACTATAACTAAATAAAACCTCACATAATCGATGAGTTTACCTAACCTAGATTATATCATTTTAATTTCTTCACATTTAATTGAACGTCTCCATAGAACACAAAATAGGTTTTCTTTTTTTTTTGGAGAGATTTTCACTGTAGGGCGCATGCGCTCACCAGACAGACAGAGAGAGACATAGAGACAGAAAGCGAGAAATCACCCCCCAGGGGGGATGGTCACGCCGCAATCCCTTCTCCTCCATTCTCCTCTCGGGATCTTGGGCATGCACGCACACGCGTCCGGCATGAGGTTTTTTTTAAGCCACCGGGTCCAGGACACGAACCGCAGTCGACTACGTGGGAGTCCAGCGACATAGCCATTACGCTAACTGCTGGTTCCCAGGTTTTCAAAACATGTGTGCATGTTACTATCAAATCAAGGATATTATCGTAGCTCTCTTTCCATTGGAAAGCTATGCATCCTTGTGTCTGCCAAGTACTTCCTCCCTAAGCTCCTGATACCCACCTTCTGCTATTCACTCCTCTCCCCTTTAGTGTCTTCTATTTGTCTTCCTCACCATTATATCTTTGGCTCTTTTAATTTCTTCCATAGAGTGCAGACATTTGGTGAATATTACATAGGGACAGAAAGTGTTTGTCTTTCCTAAGTCTGGCTTACTTCACTTAGCTATTCAAACACTTTGTATCAAATAATGGTTTCATATGGCTGAGTAATATCCCATAGTGTACATCTGCCACATTTTTCCAATCTAGTATCCATTCTCGTGTACTTGGGTTGATTCCATTTCTTAATAAACATAAATAATGCTACAATAAATGTGTCTGACAGTATGTGACAGTAATTCATCCTTTGGGTAAACACCATGGAGCGAGTCAAATGGGAGTTATTTGTAGGGTTTTGACAAACCTCCGTATTGTTTTCCATAGTGGCTGTACCAATTTACATTCCTACCAGCAGTGTGGGAGGGTTCTTTTTTCACCACGGCCTCACCAGTACTTGCCATTCTTTATTTTCTTGATCAGAGCCATTCTTACTGGGGTCAGGTAGCAACTCATTGTGATTTTGATTTGCATTTCCCTTGAGGGGTGCTGAACTTTTTCGTATGTTTTGCCATTAATATATCTCCCTTAGAATGTTGTCTGTTCAACTCAGTTGCCCATTTTTAATTGGATTGCTTGTGGGTTTGGGGTTTTGTTTCTACGGGTGAGCTGCTTGAGTTCCCTATATATTATGGATACCCTATCTGAAGCGTATCTTGCAAATAGTTACTCTCATTCTGAGGGTTCTCTTCACTCCATTGTGTCCTTTGCTGTACAGAAGCTTTTTAGGTTGACATTATCCCACTTGTCTATTTGTGGTATTGTTGTCTCTACCTTAGGGGTCTTATTAAAGAAATCTGCCTACTCCAATTTCTTCAAATATTTCCCTTGTGGTTAGCACCAGTACTTTTACAGTTTGTGGTTTTACATTTAGATCTTTGACGTGTTTTGAATTTTGTTAATGGTGAGAGACATGAGTCCAGTTTCACTTAAATCATGATTATTATAATCTCAGAATATGTGTAATAATGATAGGACTATATTATGTATTTCTTGATGGATACCTCTTCCATGGCAGAGTGAAGGGTTACTCAGCGAGCATTATCAGAATTTTTTTCTCCATCAGTCCAATTTCTCCTAATGTTGTAGACAGAAGGAAAAGTAAATCAATTCCAAATCCTTCCTTAATCTAAGGTGGCTATGTAGCACTATTCTAGCCAATGGGATATAACCAGAAGCCTCCAGAAATATTCCTTTTAGGTAAAACCTTGCTAGGACAAAAACTTCTACTTCGGTTCTTTTTTTTAACTTGGAAGACAGACATCATGTTTGAATAAGCCACAAGTATCTTTCCTGAGACCAAGAGACCACCAGTCCCAAGTCACATAGCTTACAAGTGTCAAGGCATGAACCAAACTGCAGAAATGTCTGATTTCAAAACCCAAATATTCTTAGTCTCTCTGGTAGACTGCCTGCCATAACTTGGACAAAATAAGTTTCATGGAAGGGAGAGGACTTCAGGTAGAAGAAACATCAATGGGGAGTCTACAAATGCTGAACTGGGTAGGACAATAGAATTTTAGAAAAAAATAAGGAGCCTCTGGGACTAGCAGGAGGCTTGGTGGTTAAACGTGCTGGACTCCCATAAGGCTGACCATGGTTCAAGTCCCGGAACTGGCAGCTTGCTTTCTCACTTCTCCTCTCTCTCACTCTGTCCCCCTCTGGTCAAATTAAACAAATAAATAAAGTTAAATCATTCTCTCTCTCTCCCTCTCTCTCTTTTTTTTTTTTTTTCTTTGGAGAGGTCTTTGCTATAGGGTGTGTGCACTCACCAGAAAGACAGAGACAGAGAGATAGAAAGTGAGAAATCACCCCTCAGGGGGGATGGCCACACTGCAATCCCTTCTCCTCCATTCTCTTCTTGGGATCTAGGGCACACATGCACACGCACCCAGCATGAGTTTAAGCCACCAGGTCTGGGACTCAAACCGTAGTCGACTACATGGGAGTCCAGCGACATAGCCATTACGCTAACTGCTGGTCACAAGTTAAATCATTCCTTAAAAAAAAAATAAATAAATAAGGAGCTTCTGCCTCACAGGGCACAAAGTGAACTGATATTCTCAGGACACTTGTAGAAGGTGAATATTTTGACAAAAATGTGATAAATATCATACATAAATCAACTTTACAGTTGATCTTAATTATTAGTGAAGTTGTAATAAAAATGGAGATTGCTATACATTCTATGTAAACAGAGTTTATCGGAAAACCATGGAATAGGTGGAGAAAAGGGTTGGCAACATATTTTGACATTCTATCAAGCTTTATCTATCTGCTTAAAAGGTAAAATTGCATGTATTCTAGCAAGAGACCTCTAAATAAGAGCATGTGTGTATGGACAAGTGGTCATTAAGAAAAGTTCATGGAAAATGCACATCACGAAAAACTATAGATAACCAAAAAACTGCACCAGAATAAAGTCATATTTAATTTCACTTCCCATGAACATTTTGAAGTCCCCTCATATGTATTCATATATATGTAAATACATTTAAATATCTATATATGCTCATGCAATTTTTTCTTTAATAAATCTCCATTATTTTCAATTTTGTTTCATTTTATGCAAGGGATTTTTTTCATTATAAGCAGCATTAGTAAAATTTAGCTCTGTAGTTCTGATCCTAAACTATTTATTAAAGTTATTTGACTTCATTGCCTGGAAATTACATTTTCAGAAGAGTGTTTTCTGTTGTATAAGTCTTGTACATCAGAGAGACATGTGATAACGGACTATTTTTGAAACTTCATACTAATTTGAATAGAGAACAGGTTTATGGCAGAACTGAAGAGAAACAAAACCTGAGTGTAAGTTGGGGCTAGTCTTCAATCTAATTGAAGATTTCCTGGAATCGAAGAGTGTCATGAAGTTCAGGATGGGGATGTGATGACACCAAGCTCCAGAACTCAGATGGAAAGAATGTAGCCTATTCAACCATATTTGTTGAAAACCACAATTGTATAGGACATATGCAATTTTTCTATCAGGGATTAGTCTGAAGTTCCTGCACTTTACTGAGATATTCCACAACGTAATGTCATCATATTTTTTTTTTTTGGAGAGGTTTTTTGCTATAGGGCGCGTGCGCTCTCCAGACAAACAGAGAGAGACAGAGAGATAGAAGGCGAGAAATCACCCCCCAGGGGGGATGGCCATGCTGCAATCCCTTCTCCTCCAATCTCCTCTCAGGATCTTGGGCGCGCACACACACATGCCTGGCGTGAGTCTTAAGCCACCGGGACCGAGACGCGAACCGCGGTCAACTACGTAGGAGTCCAGCGACATAGCCATTACAGTAACTGCTGGTCCCATGGCATCTTATTTTTTAATAAGTCTACAACCAACTCTCTAAGCATCTCCTATTCCTGGTAAGTGATGACCAGAAAACTGAAGTTCTGTTCTTCCAAATCAAGTAAGAAATGAGGAGAACTAGAGAGAAAAAGGCTCCCTATGGAAAATTCTCTGGCATTCGTTTCACGAAGTTGGATTTTTAAGCACTGCTAATAAAAACACCGCTACAGACCTAAATATCATGGTGCCCAGGTAGATTCTGAAAGACATCTAGACTGCTTAAGCCTCTTAGGAATTTGTAGCTGGTAGTTAGTACCTGGCATTATATTCTGACATACACACAGAGCCTGGTCACAATGTGTTTTCCGTTGCTTTAACAAATTTGTTAAATTCCTGGGGTTTGTGCCAGATGCATAAGTGGAAAACAGAGGTAGAATAAAATTTTTCATAATTCAATTATAGCAGTTTCACCTAGGTGGATCTTCTTGGAGTTTAAATCACAGAAAGCTTCAAGAATTCTTTTTCTCTTTTTGCTCTATCTAAAGATGTCTTATTCTTGATACTACTTACTTTTGGACTGGGTGATTCTTTGCTGTTGGGGGCTGTCTGCATTATAGGTTGTTTGGCAGCATTCCTGTCCCCTACTCACTTGAGGTCAGTAACATTGCCCCCTCCTACTGTTTATAACCATCAAAAGTATTTGCCAACATGGATAAATGAGTCCTGGGAACAAAGCTGTATCGTATTCCCACTCAGTTGAAAACTATGTCTACATTCAGAAGTTAAAGCTATCCTGGGACCAGCAGTTGGAGTAAAGACTATGTTGCTAGATTCCCATGTAATTGACCATGGTTCAAGTCCCAGACCCAGTGGCTTAAATGCATGCTGGGTGTGTGTGTGACCCAAGATCCTTAGAGGAGAATAGAGGAGAAGGGATTGAGGCATAGCCATCCCCCCTGGGGGTGATTTCTTGCTCTCTGTCTCTGTCTCTTTCTGGCAAGCACACACACCCTTTAGCAAAAACCTCTCAAAAAAATTTTTTTAAGCTATGCCAAAGTATTCCAAATGACTGTGGTGCATAGGATCAAACAGAACGCAGAGATGACGTAGAACAAGGCTCAGAGAAGTCCACTCTATTTGACGGTGTTAAACATCACAAGAAGATGGGAAGGCATAATTCTGGCAGAGAGGTGAAGGTAGGCCATGTTCAAGGTTGGGAAAAAAGAAACTGATGTCATAGAAGAAAAGTAGAAGTGGGCTCCTTTTCTGTAGGTTGGCATGGAAAGAGGTAGGCTTGTATTTGTTAAGATGTAATGCCTTACTGAACAGTGTGATGAACACAGATATTCTGTTGCTTAACTTAAGTGCTTTTCCCCCTTTAATTTAGAGAGAGCTGAACAGGTTTGGTGTCAGGGAAAAAATAATAATGGAGACAAACAAAGAGAAGGGAAACAGATGGGAACAAGAACCAAAGAGGAATTGTAGCTGAAAGATACCTGGTGAGAAGGCTAATGACAGGGCAGGTAGAGCAACAGCTGGAAGAGTTGGGAATCTAGAACTAGGTTGTGTGATTTTTAAAACTGGTCTATAATTTATGAGATGTATAACTTCAGTATTTTTTTGAAGTCTCTTCAATTGTCACTTTCTCATCTGCAAAATGATCAGATAATTTCTACCTTTAAGGTTGCTGGGACATGAAAACGTGACTGTGTCTATGAGACATATATCACAGGGCCTGTACTGAATACATAAAATTATAAAATGATACTGAAGGTACAACAGGGCTCCAAGGAGCCAGATCCCACATGAATGACTATGTGATTTGAATCCTGGCCCCAGAAGCTTGAAAAACATACTAACCCTTAATATTATAAATTGAGGGTTAAATTTCATTTCCAAGTTTCCTCTCCACACTAAATCTGTTTCTAAGGATGGTGAAATTAGCAGAGAAAAGGATGAGAGTAAAATGGGAACAAGATTGTGCTGATTTTAAGAAGGATAAAGGCAGTAATGTAAGGGAAGTGAAAAGAGCAATAGATCAACTATTCCACTTGTATTTTCAACTGTATAGCATGACTACCAAATATCAGGCATTGTTCAGGCACTTAAGCTCTATCAGTGCACAAAGTAAAACCCCTGCCTTCAGGAAGCTTGAATTAAGAGTATTTATTTATTTATTTATTTTGGAGAGATTTTCGTTATAGGGCGCGTGTGCTGGTCAGAAAGACAGAGAGAGACAGAGAGACAGAAAGCAAGAAATCAACCCCCGGGGGGGATGGCAATGCCATAATCCCTTCTCCTCCATTTTCTTCAGGATCTTGGGCATACACGCACATGTGCCCAGTGTGAGTATAAGCCACCGGGTCTGGGACTTGAACCGCCGTCGACTACATGGGAGTCCAGCGACATAGCCATTGCACTAACTGCTGGTCCCAAGGGTATATTTAACTAAGTATATGAGTGTGTTAAAGAGAAAACAAGTAAATAAATGAATTAAGATGTGGTATAGGACAAAAAATAAATAAAAGTATGGTTTAATGAAAACTAATGCATGTCCTGAGAGGATGTCTGGTTCTAATCACTCATTGTCTTTGAGCACTTCTACGGTTCTGTAAAATTTAGATAAGTGAGCAATACATAATAATTCTTATGTACTGTAAGTTGTCACTTTTCATAGAAGCATAATTCACATTTCACTTCCCAACTCCTCACAAAAAAAAAAAAATTAGTCTCCATTTACACATATATTTCGATGCTTCTTGTTTTATTTGCCAGAGGACACATGTGCTCACTAGGGGGGTGGAAGAGAGAAAGAAAACATCCCCCACTGGAGTGTGGTCACACTGCAATCCCCCCCTTTCATGTCTCCAACCTATCTGGACTGGGGGCTTACATGCACACATGCCCAGTGTGTACTTCCACCTGCTAAGGCTAGAATTCTAGCCATGTAGCAGGCCATGTAGGATCTGCTTCCTTTAACCACTAGGCCATGGATCTGTTCCTCATTTTGATGTTCTGTTCTATAACTTACCCTTTAAACTGGTTATAATATCTGTCTAGATATTACTTTTAAAATGGAATTTTTAAGAGTTTTTGTCTTAGGGCATGAGCACTTGACAGAGAGAGAGAGAGAGAGGGGAAAGTGAGAAATCACCCTACAGGGCAGATGACCATGCTGCATTCCCTTTTCCTCCATTCTTCTCCAGGGATCTTGGGCACATACACAGGCACCAAAGGAGTTTTAAGCCACCAGGTCTGGGACTCGAACTGTGGTCAGCCATGTGGGAGTCCAGTGACATATTGCTATGCCATCTGCTGGTCCCTAAAAATAGGGATTAAAAATGTTCATTTTTAATTGCTGTATGAAGGCTGTGATTTTTACTTTTTTCAAAAATTTTGCTTTTAACCACAACTAAACTCTACGAAGGAAATAAAGCAGAGTAATGACAGTGTAGAGGCGAGATGAAGGCTTGAACAGCTTTCCATCTGCTCGTCAGGAAACAACTCCTGGAGGAGAGATGCAATGAACTGAGACCTAAATGACAACAACTAACACCTCTCAAAAGTCCAGGAGAGAAAGATGCCAGGAGGAGATGCTAAAAGGTGCAAGGGTTCTGAGGTGAAAATTATTTTGATATGTTCAGGGTACTGAAAACAAGCCAACGCCTAAGGCTGGCACATACTGAGAAACGGAAACATGGTATAATGGGAAACGTAGACAACCAAGTTGCAGATGTTTAGGCCTCAAAGGCCATGACAGTGTGTTTAGATTTTATTCTCAGTGCCATTAGGAAGTCACAGGAAAGCAATTATATAATTTTTTTTAAAAAAGAACTTTCTATGACTGAGACACTTGAATTCCTGATTTATGTGCACTACTTCAGTTAGTCCTCATTGAGTCTATGGAACAGAGGTTATGGTCTTCCCCACTTCATGGACAAGGAAAAGGAGGCCCAGAGGGTAAGTGGACACTACCTATGAGATAATGATTGCTATTCATCTTGCGGCAGGTGTTTTCATTGTCTACTATTTGGACAATGTTTGTGATCAAGTTCGATCATGATTAATGATCCTTTTCTGAACCATTCAACTGGGCTAAGTTTTATATGTTTATTTTACAGAGTTTCTTTTCCTTTAAGAATATTTTCTATGTCTCCTTTCTAGAAATATTTGTGAAGTAAATTTTGACAGGAAGTTTCAGTTCATGCTGTTATTGAATCAGTGCCGGCCATGAGAGGCTTAGTCAACTCATCCAACTTGTATATCATTTCTGCGGGTGTTATTTATGTATATAATGGAATGTAGAAAAGCTTGCAGATAGCCTTAGACAGCAAATCTTCATTACTGACTAATCCAACAATGCACTAGAACCAACATATTTCTCATACCTAATTACTATGTCAACAGCTAGCTAAAAATGCAGTTCTTAAATCACATTTCTGATACTTTTAGGTTGGGCTTGCTATTTGCTGGCTGTAAGAATAATCTGATCCTTATGTATCCACTTAATACACACTGACTATCTGCACTTTATGGTAGAGACTGAAATATTGGAGGGCATAAAAGCAGTGAAAACAGTTAGGGATGCTGAAGACAGTGTGGAATGAGGTGGGAGAAAGGAAGAGTATGGAGAAGGATAACAAGAGAATAGAGAGGCATGACATTAGTGGGACACAGAAATGGTTTATTACCTGTTGATGATAACGTGTATAGTATTCCCAACTGGACGGGTCTGAGAAGTATTTCCTGTTGGGTAAATTATTTTTACAAGCAAAATGATATATAGTGATTGAATGTTTAAACAAGTAATGAGAATAAAAATAATAACCTGGGGGAAAATTATGAAAAGCTACTTGATGATAATGATGTGGACACTAATGTCTTTGTCTTGACTGATATGCATAGTATTCCTTCTGGAAAAAGAAATGTAATACATTGTAAAGGTATATGTGATTCAATGTAATATAAACAAGATTATGATAATAACATTTTTTTAAAAAAGAAAGATGAAGCGATATACTGGTGATGTCAGAGTTACTAAGTTGCTAAAACTTAGTTGCAGCCAAAGTTTGCTGAGCTCTGAAGTTCCTCATAGGATGGGAAACCCTGTTTTATCCCAAACCGGCTTTCTTGGAAGCCCGTCGTGTATAAAATATCATGTTAATGTGCAAAAAATAAATTCAATGTAGTGAATTTATTACAAACAACTTTACTCCTGTTCACAATTTAAAGCTTACAATGTGTCCCTGTTGGAGTAGGAAATCGCAATGGGGTGGGGGGAGAAGTGGGAAGAAAAACTATCACTGAATTGGCAAGCGAAGTTGCCACCCAGTGGGTTGTGCAGAGCCTTATTGACATTTGCAACCTCTTGTTTAGATACTAGAACTTTTCATCACATATTGGTAACTCCTTTCTCATGATCTAAAGCTTTTGCTGTTGGTTGAGAATATGATCTGCTTTGCTTTCCTTTCTTAGCTAAATTAGTTTTTTGTGGGCCTGACTTAGATGCTTTTCCATCTCAAAATACAGATGATTTTTAAATTTAACAAGCAAGACAGTAACAATTTGGACATGTACTGAAATAAGCCACCCGTGGTTTCCCAAAAGTGTAATGACTATTTTCTGTGGAAAGCCTCTCTCTCCAAGTCCCCTGAATCACTGGCGTTGGCCACGTTTCAATTTTTCTTTCGGCAAAAATGGAGCAAAACAAAAAAACTGGGATGATTACCTAAGCAAAACACAAGCTGCTTGAAAATTAAAGAAACATGAAGACTATTTCAGGAAGAACAGTCAACTTGAATTTTGAAGTCAAAAACGATCAGCTCTATTAGATCTGAAAGGTTTAAGAATTTAAGCCTCACAGGTAAAAATAAGACTATACTGGTCCTCCCAAGCATGCACATGTATGTGTGTCTATGTTGATACATACACATTCATTGTGCATTTCACCTCTATTTTAAATAAATTTTCCAAGCAGATGGTTATGTTTGAGCAGATACCTATTACGCCCACAGTGTCACTGTGAGAAACAAAAATAAAACACTGAACATATTAAAATATGTAAATATTTTCTCCTACTGATTTTATTAGCTGAGCATCTCATGTGTACATTGCCTCTAATTCAACACAATAGGTTAATTTTCAGAGTCTACAGTTTACTTCAAGTTAGGGAGAATCCCTGAGGTGAAGACATATAATCTCTTCAGACTGCTGGGTCACCTCAGCAAAGGAGTGCTTTTATTGCTTGCTCAAGCTTGAAAAAAGCTACTTGTTGAGACTAAAAGATCAGAATACTATCCTTTAAAAGCTCTCAAATAGGGCTCCCTATGTCCTTTGTGCTTTGCTAATCTCCCTTGGAGAAGAAAATATCCAGTTGAAAGTTTAACAGATAAAGCAAAATGTTTTTTGTTGTTGTTGTTGTTTTTTCAGGGGGTGTTTTTTTTAAGAGAGATTTGTGCTATAGGGCGTGTACGATTGCCGGAAAGAAAAAAAAGTCGGAAATCACCCATCAGGGGGGCTAGCTATGCTGCAGTCCCTTCTATTCCATTCTCCTCTCAGGATTTTGGGCATGCACACGCAAATGCACAGACCTGGCATTTCAAGTCGCCAAGTTCAGGACACAAGTCATGTGGGAATCCAGCAACCTAATAACCACTATACCATCTGTTGGTCCCCAGAATATGGTTTCTATAAAGAAAAATAATGACTGTTCTCAACAAGACTTGAAGACTGACTCCATTATTCTACCCATGTAATCTACTGTAGAAACTAAATTGTTTATATAATAGTGTATTATCAGTGATTATTTTTAGGGAAGAAAGTCTATTTCTGGTTTAGGTACCTCCTAATACAAGAAGTTTCATAACTTAAAGTATGAAATAATGGTAGGGCATCATAAACTGAGTCAAAACAATTATTCTACACAGCTCAGATGTTCATTATGTAAGGTCAAATCAATAAATTCTTTCATTCATTCTTTCAATGTAGGAATAAGAGTTACAACCACTAACATCATTAATTACTAACAATCCATTTACAATATTCAATGCATTGATAAACTGTTAACATTTTATATGCTTGTTAAATTACATAATGTATCTTTGTAGGAGCCCTGGCATCACCTGAGCTGATGTGGCATTACCTGTTACATAGCTTCACTGAAAATTATGAAGAAGGATGGGCTTCAATTATGTGAAAAATCTAATTAAGGAATACTAGACTTTCAGAAGTACATACTAGAATAACAGCTTATGGTCATTTATTATTTTGATATATGTTAAAAATTATTTGAGTAATCAATCATATTAAGTTATACAAAGCTTACCTATTCTAGGTCTTCAAGTAGCTTGTAATTGATTTTAAATATAGCTTCTAACTGCAGTCCTGCCATTCACTAAAACTGCTTTTTACCTAAGCTCTACTCCAACCCAGTCAGCACTCCATTTTCTCATTGACTAATCAAGCAAAAATACATGTAGTCAATGAGCTAGAGTACAAATACACACAAAGGCCACCTTGCCTGGGGTTCCCAGGATGGCCAGCAAAGCTTGCTCCATTAATCTTGATGGATCCCGGCATAGAAAATTGAAGTGCTCCCTTATTCTGGAACTATTGTTCATCAGTGGCTTGCTCTGCTTCTTTTGATAAGATATAACCACTCTCAAAGGAAGTAACTTAGGCAACTTCCAGAATTCTCCATCACTCAATAAATTGACCAGTAAAACTTATTCATTGATAAATTCAAGATTGGCATTTGTACTTTAACAATTCAACTTGCTTTCACTTTTTTTTTTTTCTTGAGAGAGATTTTCGCTATAGGGCGTGTGCGCTCGCCAGACAGACAGAGCGAGACAGAGAGACAGAAAGCGAGAAATCACCCCCCAGGGGGGATGGTCATGCCGCAATCCCTTCTCCTCCATTCTCCTCTCGGGATCTTGGGCACACACGCACACGCACCCGGCGTGTTTTAAGCCACTGGGTCCGGGAAGCGAACCACAGTCGACTACGTGGGAGTCCAGCGACATAGCCATTACGCTAACTGCTGGTTCCCTCAACTTGCTTATGAGAGGGACCAGCAGTTGGTGCAATGGCTATCTCGCTGGACTCCCACGTAGTCGACCATGGTTCGAGTCCCAGACTTGGTGGCTTAAACTCACACCGGGAGCGTGTGCCTGCATGCTCAGGATCCCAAGAGGAGAATGGAGAAGGGATTGCAGAGTGGCCATCTCCCCTAGAGGGTTCCTCCCTCCCTGTCTCTCTGTCTCTTTCTGGCGAGCACACATGCTCTATAGCAAAAACCTCCCGAAAAAAAAAAAATTGCTTGTGAGAAGCCAGATGAACTTAATGCCTGTCTTACAATCAAGATGCATTCCTCTTGGAAATAGGAGCTTATATTTAAATTAGCTTTGAACTTCTTAAAGTCATTTTACATTTTGTTCAATTTGATTCTTACATCGGTCACTTGGGATAGAATAACTTTTGTTGTAATGATAAACTATTACAGAATATCACTGGTTTAATAAAAGGAAGATCAGGGCAACAGGTGGCGGGGTGGTTAAGGAGCTGGGTCCCACATGGCTGACTCTGCAATTCGAGTTCTGGACCTGGCAGCTTAAAAAACATATCAAGAACTGTGGGACTAGCAGTTAGCGTAATGGCTATGTCGCTGGACTCCCACATAGTCGACCGCGGTTCGCGTCCCGGACTCAGTGACTTAAAACTCACGCCGGGCGCGTGAGCGTGCGTGCCCAAGATCCCGAGAGGAGAACAGAGGAGAAGGGATTGCTGCGTGGCCATCCCCCCTGGGAGGTGCTTTCTTGCTTTCTGTCTCTCTGTCTCTTTCTGTCTGTCTGGCGAGGGCACATGCCCTATAGCAGAAACCTCTCCAAAAAAAAAAAAGAACCGTGTGTGTGTGTATGTGTGTGTGTCCCAAATCCCAAGATGAGAATGGAGCATGGATTGCAGCATGGCTATCCCACCTGGGGGATGACTTCTCACTTTCCCGCTCACTTGTGAGCACATGTACATGTACTCTATGGCCAAACTAAAAACAAAATTGTCACTCACGTTTTTGTTTCTCATGGGTCATACCTTTTATTTATTTTTATTTTGTTGTAAACATGATTCAATATGTTTAAGAAAAAACATCCTCATTCAGGTATTCAGGCCAGGCGAGGCTCTCTAGCATCAGTATGTGCCTTCCTCCTCTCCCTGTATCATCCTCATTCAGTGGCTCAGGCTAAGGGAGCCTCCATCTCTGTACTTCCATAATTGCAAAGGGTAGGAGAAAAGACCATGCCAGGAGGAGCACTGACAAAGTATCTTATTCAAAGTGAGTTGTGTCACGTACGTCATCCATGTCCCTTACCAGGGTGAAAGGTGAAAGTAAGCCACCTGAAACTTTGTCACTTCCTTTGAAGTGAGGAAGACTAATCCTTCTCTGTGTCCACAAAGAGAAAAACTCAAACTCAGATATTTAGAGGTGACCAACGACTATCATAATCCTCTCACAGCCCTATGAGAGAAGACAAGTAGAAGACGAGTAGTGGAAACAAGGTTTTTGTTTTTGTTTTTGTTTTAAGATTAAATTTAAAGAAAACATAGATAGCCACCTGCATGGGGCAAAACTCTTCCTTATTTATAAACGTTTTCCTCTCACCATGCCACAGTGCTTAAATTTTCTTTTCTTTTTTAATTTAGACTGAATAATACCTTGTTTATAAGGGCAATACTTTCCCCAACATCTTGCTGTGAATTAGTTAAAAGATTATGGGATGGTTTTCTTCAAGATGAATATGAAAAACATTTGTGACATAAGGATCAATTAAGTGGTGAGGCTGATTCTGCCACAGTGGTGGGTGATGAGGTCTGCCTATTCTTGTAGTTTGTGGGGGATCAAGTACAGGGGATTGGGGGAATTAGAAAGCTCTTCTCAAGGAATCTGAACAGTGTGTGTGTGTATGTGTGTGTATGTGTGTATACACTTTATATTATTATATTATTTTCTCTCCTCCATTAGGGGGAAAAAAATCTTTGTAGACACTTTTGAAGATACTATATTATGAATTATTTAAATGATGTGCCCTTAAGTTCAATATTTCTCAGAAATATATACAGCAAATTTAACACAAAGTAAACATTAAACTGATGATGCATTTTAACTGTAAACTTGGTTAAACTGGAAGATTGAGACTTTTCTTAAAATTGCTGCTACTCCTAGCACGTCATAGATCATTTCTATAAATGTACATCTAGAACATTGCAATTCAGATTTAGGACCATTGAAGGAAAGGCAACCACTAAAATTTGGAAGCCTACTTCTACCTAACACACTCAAGTGTCTTAGAAAAAATTGGAAACTGACACCAAAATCATGCCATATGTGATTTATACAACATACTCACACTTTGTTACCAGGTGCTTTGGGATTTTTATTACAAATGGAGCCTTCATAAAGCTTTGTTTCAATGTCTGGTCTTTTTTTTTTTTATAGCACTCTCATAAAATACTAGCACATTCTTAATCTATAGTTTCAAGTCATCCTTTTAGATTAAGAATCTCAAATTTTCCAATGGAAATATATAAATGACTTCAGGAAGGAATGTATTGTGGTGATAATTCTCATTGAAATTAAGAAGGGCTAACATGTTGTTGTCAGCAGATGGTGTAGTGGTTACATTGTTGGACTCCCACGTGGTCAGCCCAGTTTGAGTCCTGGACCCAGTGGCTTGAAAATCACACCAGGCACGTGTGTATGCGTGCCCAGGATTCCAGGAGGAAAATGGAGGAGAAGAGATTGCCATATGGTCATCCCCTCTGGGGGGCAATTTCTTACTTTCCCTCTCACTGCCTTTTGTTTTCCCAGCAAGCATACTCCTTGGGGGCGGGGGGGACACTCTTAAAAAAGTGCTAACATGTCATAATTTTAAAATTTAAAGGATTTTGTTCAAAGTTTTCATAAACTGCTGACTTCAAGCTAGCTTTAAATGTAGGACATTTCAAATTGCTGAAATTTTAAATTGTAAGAAACAAATAAGGAAGTTATAATGAAGTTATTTTTAGACTTCTTGAGGTGTTTCCTACCAAAAGATATGAAAATGAGTGTTTGCTTCCTTATTTGTCATGCCTTTTCCCCACTTAAGAACAAATATTTAAATGTATCTTATTACAATGTATAATTCAGCTCTTTAATACTCATTTACTATCCAGCTCTTAGTAATTAATATATTCATTTTTAGTTTCTACATTTCCATATTCGCCGAGCCTTTTGTAATAAAATTTGAAAAGAAATGGTCTAACATTATTATTTTACTATTAACAGTGTAGTTTTATTATCAAAAACTATTCTCTTCCCCCAAAGGCATGAATAGCAGGTACACTCGTAAATCTAGACTTAGGCCCATCTCTATAAACCCAAATGCTAAACTCACCCATCTGCTGATCTCACCACAGGTCAGCCTACCTAAGTACTCCAGCAGCAAGCCAAGCCCCACCTTTGACCATGCCCAATGGCCTGCCCAAAAATCACTGGATGAGCTGAATGGTGAAGACCTTTCTCAAAGACAGACCAAAATAAGTCCCTACTTTAAATGCGCAGAGATCAATGTAAAGCAATGTTAAATATGAAAACCAAGGAGACATAAAACCAAAAACACAACTGTATACCAGTAGCTGAACCCAAAGAAATGGAGATATAAAAATGGCCCAACAATTCAAAATACTTTGAAACAAACCTCAGTGGATTTCATGAAAATATAAAAAGACAATTCAATGAGAACAGAAAATATGTGACCAAAATAAACTTAACGGATTGAAATTATGCACACATACATACATTTGAACTAAGATTCTCAGGCTAAAAGTATACAATTAGTGAAACAAAATGCAATAGACAGCCCAAGTAGCAGATCTGATCAAGCAAGGAATCCTGGAATGCAAAGACAGGTTTTGGTTCTTTTGTTGTTTTGTATTTTTTGAAAGAGATGGTCTCCAAATTCCAATAGTTCACTTGTATTTTACTTTATGATAGATTAATCAGCATATTAACTACATTTTTTGTCTTATAAAAAAATCTGACTTAGGATGGGTTTAATGGGACAGCACATGATTGTAAGCTGAGCAGTGTTTATGCAGTTAAAAGAAAAAAAATAAAAGGGATAAAGAAAATTGAAATATTCAAATTACAGTGGTTAATGAAAGAGAAGAGAAACTCAAAAAGATAGAAAATTTCTTTGAAGAAATAAAGTCAGAAAACCTTCTAAATTCAGAGAAAGACATAGATATTTAGGTAAAGGAAAGTCAAAATTCTCTGGTCAGGTTCAATTCAACAAGACTACATTAAGAATTACACTGAAACTATCAGAAATCGAGGGCAAAAAGGAGTCCAAAAACAGCAAGAGAATAAGCAAATAACATGCAAGGAAGTTTCAACGAAGGTAGTAGCAAATTTCTCAATAGAGGCCTTACAGGTCAAGAGTGAATGGGATAATCTACTCAAAGTGCTGAAGGAAAACAAAAACTATCAAATGGGACCAGCAGATGGTGTAATGGTTACTTTGCTGGACTCCCATGTAGTCGACTATGGTTCAAGTCCCAGACCTGGTGACTTAAACCTCACAACAGGCATGTGTGCATACATGACCAAGATTTCAAGAAGAAAATGAAGGAGAAGAAATTTCTAACTGTCTGCTTCTGTCTTTCCAGCAAGTCCATGTGCCCTGTAGAAAAAAATCTCTTAAAGAAAAAGAAAAAAAACCTGCCAACCAAAAATACCATGCCTAGCAGAGTAGTCCTTCAGAAATGAAAGAGAAATAAAGACTTTGCCAGACAAACAGAGGCTGAGGGAATTCATTATCATTATCAGACTTGTCTTACAAGAAATGCTAAAAGGAGCTCTACAAACCAAATATGAAAGTATAGAAACCACTGATATATTGATATATATTAAAATTCAGAATATCCTAATACTGAAATGGTAGTATATGGAATCACTTATATCCATAGCATAAAGGTTAAAAGGCAAAACCATTAAAAAAAAAAAAAAAGGTGTCATGACATCAAAAATACAAATTGAGAAGGAAGGATAGAAGTCTAGGGTCTTTACATGAAACAGAAGTTAATAGGTTAAAATGGACAATTATAATTTTTAAGTAGCTTTTCACTACAGAAAATCACAAGAATAGACTTTTGTGATAAAAAATAACCTTGAATTTGGGACCAGCAGTTGGCGTAATGGCTTTGTCGCTGGACTCCCACGTAG
>NW_006205070.1:93170-94241 GCF_000334495.1 Tupaia belangeri chinensis | reverse complement strand
AATAAATAAATAAATAAATAAATAAATAAATAAATAAATAAATAAATAAATAAATAAATAAATAAATAAATAAATAAATAAATAAATAAATAAATAAATAAATAAATAAATAAATAAATAAATAAATAAATAAATAAATAAATAAATAAATAAATAAATAAATAAATAAATAAATAAATAAATAAATAAATAAATAAATAAAAATATCCTTGAATTTAAAGGATTAAATACCCCTATCAAAAGATATAAAGTGGCTGAGTGGATTAAACTTATGATTCAATTACATGCTGACTACAAGAGACTCATGTTAGCTTCAAGGGCACTCATAAGCTGAACGTGAAAATGGAAGGAGACATTTTATGCAAATGGTAACCTAAAGAGAGCAAGGGTAATTATAGTTATATCTGATAAAATAGACTTCGGTTCAAAAATTGTCACAAGAGACAGGTCATTATTCAATGATAAAGGGGTCAGTTAACTCAGAGGACATAACAATTGTAAATATATATACATCCAACATCAAAGCACCCACATACATAAAGAGAGAAATGATAACACAATATTAGTAGAAGATTTCAATACCCTGCTTTCAACAATCAACAGATCAACCAGAGGAAGAATGATGAAATATTGGACTTGAACTGCTCCTTAGAACAACGTTCCTAACATACTGACCTTTGCACCCAATTATAGCAGAAGAGGGTTTTTTTCTGGTACACATAGGACATTCAAGGATACACCATAAAACAAGTCTAAGATATTTTAAAATATTGAAATTATACTAGTATTTTGTTTAACTCAATGGTAAACCTAGAAAATCAGTAACAAAGAATCTTGGAAAATTCACATATACATATAAATTAACATATTCTTTGACCAGTGGGGAAAAGAAAATTGAAAGGAAATTTTAAAAATATTTTTAGATAAACAATGTAAGCACAATATATATAAAAATGACAACAATCAAATTCAGGATAAACATAGGAGTTAAAAATCAGTAAAACAAAATGCTGAGTTTTTTTTATTTGTTCGTGTGTGTGTGTGTGTGTGTGTGTGTGTGTGTGCGTTTTG
>NW_006205070.1:54183-93117 GCF_000334495.1 Tupaia belangeri chinensis | reverse complement strand
GCCAGAGAGACAGAAAGCAAGAAATCACCCCCCTGGGGAGATGGCCATACCACAATCCCTTCTCCTCCATTCTCCTCTCGGGATCTTGGGCACACACGTGCATGCGACCAGCATGAGTTTAAGCCACCGGGTCCAAAACTGCAGATTACATGGGAGTCCAGCAACATAGTCATTACGCCAACTGCTGGGCCCTATGCTGTTGGGTTTATTTTGTAATATAATTTAAATACTGACAAACTTAGCTAGACAAAGAAAAAATAGCAAGCTTAACTAAATAAAATAAACAATGAAAGACAGTAAAACAGTTGCTTTAGAAATAAAAAAATATTATAAGGGATTAGTATGAACACACTTATATGCCAAGAAATTAGATAACATCAAAGAAATGAATAAATTTCTTTAAAAAATATATCTAATTTTTGCTTTAAAAAAGCTAAAACAAAATGAACAAAATCACATGAACTACCAAGATTGATGCAGGGAGACATAGAAAGCCTCAACAGATCAATAACAAATAAAGAGATTGGAGTAATCAAAGCCTCTCAAAAAAAAAAAAAAGCCCAGGAACAGATGACTTTATTATTCAATTCTACCAAGCACTTAAATACCAGTATTTCTTAAATTACTTCAGAAGAACAGTTAGCATGAATACATCCAAACACATTTCATGAGGCCAGCATCACTTTCTATACCCAAGTCAGTACAACACAGAAAACCAGCAAAGACCTACAGACCAATTGCATTAAAGCAATATTGACACTAAAATTCTAAATAATATATTCCAAACTAATTTCGACAACACATGGGAAAGATTACACACCATAATGAAGTGGGAATTATCTCCAACATAACGAGATGGTTTATTACAGGCAAAAAATCAATTTGATGCATATTAGCAAAAGAAAAGATGATAAAACATACAATCTCAATTGATGCAACAAAAGCCTTTGACAAAGTTCAGCATTCTTTTTTGATTAAAGAAAAAAAAAATCAAGTGTTTAAGTATAGGAGGAAAGTTCTTTAACTTGTTGAGTCACTTTTAAAAAGCCTCATAGTGGGACCAGCGTTTGACATAATGACTATGTCGCTGGATTCCCATGTAGTCAATGGTGGTTCAAGTGCTGGACCTGGTGGCTTAAACTCACGCCAGGCGCATGTATGTGCGTGCCCAAGATCCCAAGAGGAGAACGGAGGAAAAGAGGCTGCAGTGTGGCCATCCCCCCAGGGGGTGATTTCTCGCTTTCTGTCTCTCTGACTCTGTCTTTCTGGTGAGCACATGCTCTTTAGAGCGAAAAATCTCTCAAAAAAAAAGAACAAAACAAAACCCTCATAGCTAACATTATAATCAAAGGGGGAAAAAGAAAACTTTTTCACTAAAATCTATGATACAAGCCACTCTTGCAACTTCTGTTCAACATAGCATTGGGAGTAGCACCAAGAGCAATTAGAAAAAGAAATAAGACATACAGATCCGTAAGAAAGAAGTACAATTATCTCTTGAAGATGACATGATCTTTATAGCTATAGATGTAGAACACCCCAAGGACCTCACATACATACACACAGCTGTTGGAATACATGAATCCAGTAACATTAATCCAGTACCATAAAATCAACATACAGTAGTTTTATAAACAAACAAAAGCAATCAAGAACACAACCTCATTTATGATAGTATTTTTTAAATACTTAAGAGTAAATTTAACCAAGGAGGAAAAAGATCTGTATATGGAAAAATACAACCATTGATGAAAGAAATGACTGAAACCACAAACAGAAATATATTCCATGTTCATAGTTTAAAAGAGTATTGGTAATGTATTTATTCTACACAAAGCTATATACAGATTCAATGCAATCCATATCAAAATTCCAGTAACATTTGATAGAAAAAGGAAAAACAATTCTAAAAGTCATAGGAAACCCCGAAAGACCCCAAAGAGCAAAAGCAATCTTGAACAAAAATAGCAAAGCTGGAGATTTCACACTGATTTTAAAACCTCTTTCAAAGTGGGACCAGCAGTTAGCGTAATGGCTATGTTGCTGGACTCCCACATAGTCGACAGCGGTTTGAGTCCCGGACCCAGCGGCTTAAACTCACGGCGGGCGCATGTGTGTACGTGCCCAAGATCCTGAGAGGAGAATGGAGGAGAAGGGATTGCTGCGTGGCCATCCCCTCTGGGGGAGGAGGGGTGATTTCTCGCTTTCTATCTCTCTGTCTCTGTCTGTCTGGCAAACGCACACACTCTATAGCAAAAACCTCTCCGAAAAAAGAAAAAAAACTCTCTTTCAAAGTCATAGTACCAAAAACAGCACAGAGAATCCATAAATAAACCCAATATCTTTATTCAATTGACTTTCAAAGGTGCTAAGGACACACAATGGAGAAAGGTGAGTATTTTCAGTTAATCATGCTCGAGGATGTCCCCATGAAGGGAAATTATATTAAACCCTTATTCTACATCATAAAAACAAATCAACTCAAAATAGGTTAAATATTTAACCTAAAACTGTAAAATTACAAGAAAACGTAGGGAAAAGCTCTATAACATTGGTCTATATGATGCTTTTCTGGGACGTGAGTGCAAAATTACAGGCAGCAAAAGAAAAGTAGATAAGCGAAAGGTATATATTAAAGATATATTAAGATCTATTGTTTAAATATGCTTGTGTCTTTTTACATTAGTGCTAGCCTTATTCTGGATTTCTATATAAGAATCAAGAGACATTATATTCTTTATTCTTGTGCCGCACTACACATCAAAGTCAAAAGACCATCAGGATCTGAGTTCTATTGTAGTTTTGTCATTTAGTATTAGGTTTTGGAAAATCATGATGTATTTTTCTAAGCAAAAATGTGTTGACTTTCCTGACGACTCAATTGATAGAACTTTAGCTATTCACCAGCTCAATTTTAACAAGCAAACAAGATCAAGTTCTAGCCGACGTTCTAACAAACAAACAAAAAATAGGCCCAACTGGAGGCACAGTCACTAACATACCAACTTGCACATTCTGACTGGTTCAAATCCTGGACTTGTTAACTGAAACATGCCAGGCACATGTATGCACAAGAGCGTAGTAAATTGAAAGACTGAGGGAAGGTGACTACGGTGTAACAAGATCCTGTTGAGGATACTTTCACCTATTTTTTTCTATCATGCATGTGCACATGTTCTTTTGTGAATTAAAATAACTGTCTGCTTCAGTTTTCTTAAGACTAAAGTTTAAAATAAGAATTAGTGTCATAGACATTTAAACTATCACTGTTTAATAATTAGATACATCTCTTTACTGTGTAAAAATTTCACATTACAATCAGAATTGGAAATGTTACCAAAATATTTATTTTGAGACGGTTGAAAACTTTGAAGCTTTTAAGTGTCTGCATTCTATGTAGATTATTATCTTATTTTTGCTACATATTCTTACTGCATTTCTGAGGTAATGGTTAATGGTGTTGGGAAATTTGATATTTTTTCTCTATTTCATGTGCACTTCAGAACTAAAATATATATACTTCAGTAGCAATTTCCCCTGTATTCATAAGAAAAATTTATTTCCTTATGCCATCTAAAGAAATAGCAAGACAAGCTGGCAAATGGGATAACAGAGTGTTTTCAAATTGAAATAAGGAAGCCCTGGTAACTGATATGAAGGATTCATATTGGTCTTCACCATGTTTAATTGGTTCATTCCAAACTCTTCTGAAGAAAGAATCAAATCCTGGAAGAAATGCCACTAAATCAAAATAGATATGAAAAAGTTTCTCATAGATCAAAAAAGCAAACTGAAAGTAAATAGAATTTGTATACAGAATTTTAAAAATTCAAATCTTGAAAATATATTGAATGCCAAATGAACTAATAGGGAGAAAGAGTATCATTTAAATAAAATAGACTTTAGGCTTTCTTACTAAAGCCTATTATTGGATTAACAGAGTTCAGTTCTTAACACTCAGTGCCCCTTGGATAAAGAAGAATCTCCTCCCCGAAATGTGGTTTGCCCTCTTGGTTTCTTATTCTGTAAAATGATTATAATGTTCCTCCTACTTTTTTGTTCTGTAATTTCTTCCCTACAATAATATTTTCTCTTTTACTAAAGCAGCAAAGCAATCATGATGCTCTTGATTTGTGGTGGAAAGAAATCAAATTAGGGGACTTCACTTTCTAGTCTCACCAAGAAAATCGTGCCTCACATTTCAAAGGAAATGTGGACCGCATTTTTCAAACACCCTTTCTCCATTTCCTGAAAACCTTACTTAGCCAATTCCAGTAATAAGACAATCACCATATGGGTACTTTCAGCAAATAACCAAAAGAAAGAAAATAGGAGCTACATTTTCACTAATGCATGGGAGTTGTAAGCTAAGAGAGCCAAACTTAAGAGGGTTGGACTTTCAGAGAAAACATTTTCATACTTACAGAAAAATGAGGCTTTATTATCTCAGTCAAACTACAGATCTACTCCATGTCAGCTAGACTTGCAAGCAGTCAGCCTCTCCTCTCCCACACACCCACAATCAACTGGAGCCAATCCCCACTCCCCCTTCTTCTTCCTCATCCTACTGCTCATGTCCTGCTTGCCATTTCCACTTGAGCCAGCTGGGTGTTCAAGTTCGGGTTCTTCCTATGTCTTTGCTCATGCTGTCTCCATCTAGAATTGTTTGGGCTTGTCTATTAAAAGCCTATGTTCTATTTAAGATTTATTTTATAATTATCGTGCCCTGCTGTACCTTCCCCCCATACACACACATCTCACTCCATGCTCAATTCATCTCCTCACTTGGGGTAGATATTTAAGGTTTCACTTGACCAATGATTTTTTTGGTAACATTCTGTGTGTTCTGACTTCACTCCAATTAAATCATTTACCAAGCACTGAAAGCCCTTCCTCACTCTTCATTCATGCACTAGCAGTTTTATTTCTCCCATAGACCTACCATCATGTTATTCTTTGCAACTAGTACTTCAGTTCCCATCATTGGTTTTTCACAAATGTTTATTAAAAGTACTAGCTGCAAACGTTTTTGTCTTTAATTGGCTCCCTTGCAAGACACTTTTAGGCAAGCTCTTTATACAAAGAAAATTCTGTTAAATGTATGCATGTCACTCAAGAAGAAAAGTATTCTGCATTTTCTGTAGACCTTTCACATGAGTTACACAGTAGCCTATTAGCAGTTCATTATTGTGTTAGATGTTTGGCTATGTGGATAAAATCCAAGACAGTTGTTTTAATAGAAGAATGGGCAGGAGGTGTAATTATGGTTAAGGCAGCTGGATCTCATGTGGCCAACTGCATGGTTCCAGTCCCAGTCCCAGTGGTTCAGAAAACACATAGTGTTGTATATACATGTCCAAAATCCTGAGAGAAGAGGGAAGAATGGACTGTGGCATGGCCAACCCCTCTGGGGGGTGATGTGTCACTTTCCCTCTCTCTCTCTGGTAAGTGTGCACCTTATAGCAAAATAAGTAAAAATACAAATAAAAAAATATATAATAGCCAAAATCCTGAGAGAAGAGGGAAGAATGGACTGTGGCATGGCCAACCCCTCTGGGGGGTGATGTGTCACTTTCCCTCTCTCTCTCTGGTAAGTGTGTGCACCTTATAGCTAAATAAGTAAAAATACAAATAAAAAATATAATAGAAATAGAAGAATGGGGTTTGAAGAATGCAGTGGCCAAAATTGAAACATGTGGAACCTCAGAGCACAGAAGTCATTAGGCAAGAACAGTGATAGAGAAAGGTACCAGATAATGGATTTTATTGGAAGAGGGTACAGGAGACCTGACCTGGTGGCCTAGTGGTTAAAGAAACAGGTTTCCACATGGCCAGGTGCAACTGGAACCCTGGACATGGAAGACTGAAAAGAAAGCCTGATACATGTGAGAATGTCCTCAAAATCCTGACAGGATGGAGAAATGGAGAGGGGATTGTGGCGTGAGAACACTCCATCTCTGTGTTTTATTTCTGTTTCTCTCTTTCTTTATAGCAAGCACACATGGCCTCTGGTAATTTTATTTTTAAAGGAAAAAGGGTAGAAGAGTGGTAAGGATATACCTCCCAAATAAATTGGAAAGAGACTGGGGCAAGAAATGAGATGGAAAAAAAAAAAAAGGCTTTGCCTATAAGTACATACTTCACATTTTTATTAGAATTTAAAAGTATTTAAGAGGAGTGAGCTTATCAGTAACTGATACTTAGAGAAAGTATCAAACACATGGGAAACATCACAAATGTATAAGCTATACTCAACAGATATTCTAATCATGTGTAGGGTGTGGCCAAGGACTGCACACTTTTAAAAAATAGTTTTGCTATAGGGCAGCTGTGCTTCCTGGAGAGACATGAGAGGGAAAGTGAGAAATCTCCCCCCATGGGAGGATTGCCATGCCACAATCCTTTCACCTCTATGCTCTTATCAGGATTTTGAGTACACACACATGAAGCCAGGATGTGTTTGAAGCCTCCAGGTTCAGGACTCAAACCACATAGTTGGCCATGTGGGATGCAGCCAACTTAATCACTACAGCACTGGCTAGCCCAGAGTCCACACTTTTAATAAGCTTGCTGAGTGACTGACACGTGGTCCTTTGGGAAACGCTGTTGCAGACTATAAGGAATGGCTCAGACTCCAGCATCTTCTAGTTAATTCACAGCCTGTCTGCTGCCAACGAATCTCATCTCTGAGGAGGAGGAAAATATCTGGATGGCTTCATGAACAAATTGCTCACTCTCTTTATTGCCACCAGAGATCCAATTTAAGAGGAAAACAGCTATAGTTTTAACACATTCAAATCTTGAAATCCCACATCTGTGCCATTTAGTACATGTTTTCAGCTGAATTAGATGTAGTTTTTCTTTCATCTTATTTTAAGTTGCTTAAAGTCCAATAGCACACATACTTTTCAGTAGTAGGTCTCTATAGATGTCCCAATAATTCATAAAACTTCTTTGAAAAATCAAGCATGCAAGTATAAAAACAATTCCTTAGCTTTTCAACTTTCAAAGTATATCCAAAGAGAATAATTAAGTCTCTGTACAGTCATTTTCTCATGAAAAATAGCCAGTAAATGCTTCCCATAGATAATTTATTTTAGTGTTATTGATTTTTTTTTTCCTCTCCTAAAAAGCTGTATTGAAACAATAGCCATTAAGGTTTCCAGAGCTTTGCAACATCTGGTTATGATTGCAGACAATTGCTTCATTCCTTATTCTTGAGGCTGCAAACAATACCACAGAGAACACCTTCATTAGCCACCTACTAGTCCCCTTTCAGATGGCACCTGGGGAAAGGCATGCAAAAGAGATAAAGAAATATCTTAAGGCAAAGCAGTGGTTATTGCCCACAAATTATGTCATTTACCCACAGTCTGCTCTCTGATGGTGTGCTAAACACTTTATACCTGTGTTCATTACTTGGGATAGTTGTGTCCAGAGCATTTAGTGAACTAAATACATCCATTTTTAAACTATAGGTATTCTAGCACATATTATTTCTCTTAAACAATTTTGCATAAGTAAATATCATCAATATTTTTAGTCAATTTTGTTTGTTGAAAGAAACAGACACCAACTCTGCCCAATTTAAGCTAAATGATTTTTTTTCTCTTTAAGGCTTTTGCCATAGGGTATGAGTGTTCACTGGAGACAGAGAGTGAAATCGTCTCCCCAGGGGGGATAGTCACGCTGGAATCCTTTCTCCATTGTCCTCCTGGGATTTGGGGGCATGAATGCACACACACATGTGCCAGATGTGATTTTCAAGTCCCTAGGTCTTGTACTTGAACCATGGTCAGCTACGTGGGTCTCCATGGACTTAACCACCATGCCATCTACTGGCCCTTAAACCAGATGATTTTAGCTAAAAGGTTGGAAAAAATAAAAATAAAAACTCCTTAAGAGGATAGAGAATGAAACTTGGAAAATGAGCAGGAATAGACAAGCATCAGGTGAAGATTATGTGAAGATCTGCTTCCTCTGTCACTGGACAAGAAACAGAACTGGCTGCCACCCACCCATCTCAGGAATGGGTGTGGCTGCAGTACAAAAAAATACATTCCAGGGTCTTTGATTTCTGTACCATCCTTCAAATTTAAAATTCCAAGAGGACCATTTAAATGAGCCTGAGTGAAATAAACTGGACACGGAAAGATACATTCCTCATGTTCTCTCACTTGCAAAAGTTAAATGATTTGATAGAATAAGAGTAGAGAAAGTAATGGATACCAGGAGTTGGAAAGGGAAATGGAGAGGTTAGGATTAAAACAACAAACAAACAAACAAAAAACAGTTAACACACACAAAATATCAGTTAGATAACAGGAATGTTTCTGGAATACTAAAGCACAGAATAACAACTACAGTAATTCTAACATAAAATTTAATGTATATTTCAAATATTGCTAGAAGGACTTTGAATGTTTACAAGGCAGAGTAAAGATAACTGTTTAAAATGATGGATGTGTTTATATTGATTTGGTCATGATGTATTGTATACTTGTATCAAAATAACACACCATGCCCTATAAATGTGTACAGCCCTGAATGTCAATTAAAACTAAAAAAAACTAGGCATCAGCAGATGGCGTAATGGTTATCTTACTGGAGACGCCTATGTAGTCAACCGCAGTTCAGTCCCAGACCCCGTAACTTAAAAACTCACGCCAGGTGCATGTACATGCATGCCCAAAATCCCGAGAGGAGACTAGATAAGGGATTGTGGCATGGCCATCCCCCCGCTAGGGGATTATTTCTCACATGTGTCTCTGTTCAGTGAGCACACAAGCCCTATAGCAAAGATCTCCCTCCCCCCCCCCCGCAAAAAAATGCTTATTGTAGAAAAGATATCATTTATACTACTTAATTATGCTTATAGCATATGAATAGTAGAATGCCAAGTCTTCTCATTCCCAAATAGCAGTCTAGTTTGTTATCAAGTCTTTTGGTTGTGAACTTCTTTGGTGTATATATGTAACCATATTAATATGATATGGAGATGTATTATAGTTATGGATACAGATAAATATCACATAGAGAAGAAGCAGTACAGATATAAAGAGGTTTATATGTCTGCCTCAGAATGCTACATACTAAAATAGCTTTTTATTAGCAGCTCAACTGAATGATACGGATTAGGTCAGAGGATGTTCAAGCAGAGTCCAAAGAGGGATGAACTATAAGCAAGATATGAAGGGGGCGAGTATAGTTTGCATAGTCAGAGGAATTGGAGGGCACTTTAGGCAAAGGAGAGCAAAGGGAAAAGGTAAGATCTGTCCAGCTGTAACACAAAAAGAAGTTCAAAACTAAGGATGAGTGATTCAAATATTGAATTAGGAAGATAGATCTAGATTGTTAAAATCCTTTCATTCTAAAGTGTTCAGTTTTACATCTATATAGTAAGGAATAGGAACTCACTGATGGTTTCCAAGAATTCTGTCTTAAAGATTAATCTGGTATAAAATATAGAGAGAGCAATAGCAGCAAGTCCTCTTTAAAAACCTTTTGAGGACCCATTCATAGTAGCGTGGTGGTGGTATGGCACTGCTGTGTGAGACCGGAACCACATGGGAGGCCCAGGATTTGATCCCAGGTATATCTCAACACTCCCACGCACCTGTGATCCTGCTGGCAGGCTGGGAGGATCAAAGAGTGGCAAGACCCTGCCTAGGGTACCTGTCTTCTCCAACCACCTCCTGAAATAAACCTAAAGAAAAGCCGTTTCTGTAGTCCCAGAAGTGATATGAAAGACCTAACCAATGTGGTGATTGTGAAAAGAATGCGTGGATAAGAAAAGAACTTGAAGAATTAAATGTCTAAGTGACTGTCCAGAGGTAAAGCCAAGGCATGCTCATTGCACCTAAGTAAATAGGCTATTAAGACAAGTAAATCAAATTTTAATTTATAATAAAATAACTTAGCAGGAACTGTGGGATTGATTTAAGATTTTACAACATGACATGTTTAGATATTTTTAAACTGTATTTCAATTTTCCAAAGTGATGTTTTAGAGAGTCCCGTTTTCTTTCTCACTCTTTAAACAGAGTACATCTATAACCTATATTCTGAATGCATGCTATATGTAGGCAGGTATTCTCAATAATACCAAAGTAAGTATGCAAGGACAAAGCCATTATTTTAAAAGTTATACTGTACCAACAAGAAAAATATTTAAAGGTACATTATAATACACCCACAGTATAAGTCAATATTCATAAAACCCCATTCTCTACTCCTTGCATAAGAATTTAAAGAACATCTTCATTGTCACTTAATGCATCTGAGTTTATTAAGACTGAATATAAAAAGCAAGAGGCTGGATTAAAAATCAGCACTAAAATACCTAAGTGAATTTAGTTCAGTATTTATGGAACTGGGTATATTTTATTCTAATAAGGAGAAGCTTAATGTAATTCAGAGTCTGAACAAACAATCCCACGCAGACGATAAAGTGTAAGAGTGACAAAATGCCAACACATTATGACAGCTGCTGTGCTGCCTGACCTGGAACATTTCTGCATTTTCTAGAAGTGCTTAAGAAGCAAATTTTATTATCATTGCTTCCAGCACACTGACCTCACATTTTCCACTTTTATTACCCATAATTCCACCAACTTTGGTAAAACATAACACTAGAAGTCATTACTTAACATTTAAAAAGGACAAGATTTTAAGATTCTTCCCCAGGTGCCCTGATTTCAGCAGTTTTGCTTCATATGCCAAGGAGAAGATAAATCACCAGCGCTGAAAACAGCCAACACCACTAACGTCAACAAGGAAATCCACCCACAAACTGAGCTAGTGCCAGCCGACCACTCTGAAACGCTGACAGTATCAGTGGGCTTTCTAACCATAGGGACTTGGAAAGCAGCTGTGATTCTCCCTCACTGAATGCAGATGCTGATCGGTGAGCCTGGTTGTTACTTCTCAGAAGGATAGACACCAATCTGAAAACCAGTCAGAACTTTTGCAAATGCACCCAGAGATGCAGCAGTTAGTTTCAGACACTAGTTACAAGCTGATGTCATCTCCCACCTGCTCCTCTTCCTTCATTTGCTTTCTCAGATCATTGCATTACATCTGCCCATGAACCCAAGCTAGAAACTTCCAAACTGGCTTTGCCTCTGCACCTGCCCCATGTCCATTCCTTGTGTTCCTCTCTGGTCCCACTATCCCACTGCCTATCCTCACGTTTTTCTCCAGACTATTACTAGAGGTCTTAATCCAGGTTTGTGTTTGACCATAACTAATTGCTAATACAGCATTAGATATAAATGAAATGATAAATGATAATAATGGCTAGATGACACATTAAACATTTGCTGATTTAGGAAGTATTCATTTAGAAGGCAGAAGAAAAATTAGCAATTGAAATCATTTTCATGTGCCCCTTTATATTCAATTCCGAGCTTAACAGAATGTTGAATAATGGATATTGTTATTATTAGACATTCCAAATATTACGAAATGCTATGGCTTGGGGCCAAAAGGTGGTGTGCTGGTTAGGGCCTCTGGACTTCGACTGACTGACCTCGGTTTGAGTCTCAGACCTGGCAGCTTGCTTTCTCACTTTCTATTTCTCTGTCCCTCTCTGGTCAAATTAAAAAACAAAGTTAAATAAAATAAGTCTCAAAAAAAATTGTCATGGCTTGTCATAGAAAGTTTACCGAAACACTTCAGTGGCTGTAGTTTGAGTTAAGGAGTCTATTCTCCTGTTTTTTAAAGATTGGTCAAGGATGTGTTTCCCAGATTCTTCTCCCTATATGCACATACAAATGTTGTAAATCTAAGTTTTTAAGGGATTCAGCTTCAGAAAATCAATATATCAGGACCAACAGATGGTGCGGTGGTTACCTTGTAGGACTCCCACATGGCCGATCGCAGTTCAAGTCTCAGGCTCGGTGGCTTGAAATTTATGCTGGGCACATGTGCGTGCATTCCTAAGATCCCAGGAGGAGGAGAACAGAGATGTGATTGCAGTGTGGCCATCCCACCTTGGGGGTGATTTCTCACTTTCCCCTTCACTTTCTCTCTTTGGTGAGTGCATGCGCCCTGTGGCAAAAACCTCTTTAATAAAATTAACTTATCATCTTTGATTTTAATGTTGGATATTGATACAGACAGTGGATTATTTGCTTTTCTGCCAAATAAACCGTTTCTCCCAAAACCTGAAGTCAGTATTTAGAGGAATGTAGTCAGATCTCATCTATGAGAGACAGCTTTAAAGGGAGCTGTATTGATTACAACACCCCTTTCCACCAAGCCCACTGTCATCAGCCTTGTCAGGGGCCAGGCCTATTGCTCTGTGCCAAACAGTCACCTTGGAGACACAGTGAGATCCACTTCATCCTGTGGCCTTTCTTTAGTTCCTCCCTTTGAAAGTCACTTACACTTGAATGTATTATTTAATGTGGTGAAAAATGCATCACACTTTCAGACCTTTAGAGCTCAAACAGGTTTAAAAAGCTTTGGAATTCTTTCTAAAACTAAAATAACCCTGCCCTTAGAGCAATATATGGTGTTTATATCAGGATCACCAGCAGTAGGCCTGAAGGAGTAAAACAATTAAATGAAAAGTTTTGTGAATTTGTACGGCATGATGCCCCTCACCTCCCCACTTCCCCACAAGAGGCTTAAAAGGGCCTCACATGTCATAAACCAATTATCGTCCCATCATGCTTGAAAGAAGTATAAAATTGCTGTAGCCCTAGCTTAAGGTAGTGTTAAATCCTAGACATACAATAACTATGGCAGAGAAGTGAAAATAACTTGATCCAGCTTAAAGAACAAAGACTAGAAGAGTTGGCCAGATGTCCAATTTCCTGACAAATGGGATAATCTAACCATGCTGATTGAATCAGACCGCCAACTCTACTAGATCATTTCAACAAGACCGAGAGAACTTATAAAAAGTTTTCAACACTCTTTTTTACCTATAGACTTGAATCACAGATGGGGGAGATGTAGGTGTGTATGTCTGTATTATACCAGTTTAGCTAAGCTTGAATGGTTTCCAAGAATTCTCTTCCTCATATGGTTTTAGGCTAGAGTTGACCAGAAGAGAAATTTGTGAGAAAAATTGACCCTAGAAGTAAATCAAAGGTATTATTTAGCTTAACAGGTGAGTGTGGTATCGGATGGCAGTACAGTGCACGTTTGAAGGGGTCTCCAGAAAATTCATGGAGAATGAGTATTATGAAAAAAGTATTCATGCATTTCCACATTCTTGCACCAAAATAAACTTGAATTTTAATTCCTTTTCCCATAAAATTTTGAAATCCCCTTGCCTATTGTTGTCTGTCTCTACTCTGTGGACTTCTCTAATGTGGGGGCCAGTTCTTTCTTGGATCCAGAAGAACAGTGTGAGCCTCTCCTGTAAGATGCCTTCCTGCTTGTCAAAATTAGAGGCTTGAAGTTGTGATATACCAACATGGTTTCTGGTTTATCCTCATGGGTTTCACTCTATCTTCATGGATTCTAATCTGTCCTTGCTGTCCTTCACCCTACACCTCTCTTTTCCTCCCAACTCACTGCAAACAGAGCAGCAGATGCAAAAGCAACAGCCATGTGTGAACTGCTTATCCGACACTCAACTGCACAATGTTTATACCTCTACTCAATCCCTTGTTCTATTTCATTTTTGAGGTTGTTTCTCTGACCAAATCTTGAATGACACAAGAGCTATGCCAGGCCCCATGAGAGGCACATTGTCATATGTTCCCCAGTTAAAAGTGAAGCTTTCGTGAGCGTTTAAACTGAAAATTAGACAAAAAAGCCTACAGCCATACAAGGTTCTGTGGCGCCAAGTCCAAGCTCTGTTATTTCCTCTGTGTCACATAGCTTTATGAAATCTCCCTCTCAGTCAGAGCGCATTGAACATCAATTTTAAGAATACAGGTGATAGGGTAAAGAATCAAAAGCTATAATGACAGTGTTAGATGCAAGCAAGTTGATTAGATCAAGGGCAGAGCTGAAAAGCAAATAATACTGGTAAAATTAAGGAAGTAGAAATAAATTCTCTATCATTGGGTACCAAAGATTCTCAGTAAGACTTTCTAGGCAAACATCCATTCACAATATAGAAAATGTAAGATTAGGACAAGCAATAAGTCAGAAAAGAAAGGAGACATCGAGTCCACAGGACACACAAAGCAGAAGATCCTCAATTCCCTAACAAGGAGATCACGCATGTAGTGAGCAACCTATTGGGTTATCAGAAAAGTCATGACAGATTTTTGCATTAAAAAAAAGTCATGATTTTTCTAATGATCCTATACTTTGTAAAAGGTAAATTTGGATGTTGTATAATTCAAAGGACAGAACAAAGTAAAAATGGTGATCTGACAAGTTGTGTGACTTTAAAGAATTAAGCTATATAATGGGATCAGATGGTGTAGTGGTTATGTCACTAGACTCCCACATAGTCTACAGTGGTTCAAGTCCTGGACCTGGTGGCTTCAAAATCATGACAGGCATGTGTGTGTGTATGTGTGTGTGTGTGTGTGTGTGTGTGTGTGTGTGTGCCCAAGATCCCCAGTGGAGAATGGAGGATTGTGGCATGGCCATCCCCCTAGGGGGAGGGGGTTATTTCTCATTTTGACTTTCCCTGGTATGTACATATCTGGCAAGTGCACATCATTTTGACTTTCCCTGGTATGTACATATCCGGCAAGCGCACATCTGGCAAGCACATATGTCCTATAGCAAAAATCACTCTAAAAAATTTAATTTATTAATAAATATATAAATTATGAAATTCAAAATAGATAATAGTTGACTTTTAGCAACTTAATATGTAATATTTATATGTATATGACATATATACCAGAGAGAGACTATCTATGTTCTGCATATGTAAAGAAATGTTGACACCATTTTTATGACCACTATACTTAGTGGAGTTGAGTATAAAGATTAAACGCCAGGGGCTGGCAGGTGTCACGTTGGTTAAAGGTGATGGATTTCCACATGGCTGACCATGATTCAATTCCCGGATCTGGCAGCTTGCTTTATAGCTTCCCTTTCTTTCTCTGTCTCTCTGTCTTGTTAAATTAAAAAATAATGGAAATAAATAATTCTTAAAAAAAAGATTAAACTCTATGCAGTGATTAGCTCAAGTTCTTGAACTTAAAGAACTATTGTTTTTTTCTTAAACTACTTACACTGGAGTAAAATAATTTTATCAACTTTAAAAAATATATATTCTCCTGTTCCAGGAGTTTTACTTATTCAGTCTCTTGAAACGTTGAATGTTTTGCTACCAACATGTACGTAAACAATAATACTGATTTAACTTGGCCATGGGGTTCTAATATTTATGGAATTTATACAAGGTGGTTTCAAAACTACTTAGTCCACCGATGTACATTCTCCTACCATTCCTCCAACACACACTTTTTTAAAATTTTTTATTATCATCATAATCTTCTTTATATTACATTGGATTACATATAACTTTACAGTGTATTAAATTGTTTTTTCAAAAAGGCCAACACACACTTTTAAATATGTGAGTCTTGAAAAAAGTATAAGAATCTCATGCAGCTATAGGCTACTTAAAGCCAACAAGAAAATGTTTGAAAAATGTACAGTAATGGCAGTTTTCTGGTTCTTTGATTTGTTAGATCCCTTGCATAACAATTTTTGTTAATGCAGACCTTCAAGACACAGCCAATAAAAACTTCCATTGAAAAGATGTGATAAAGTTTACAAAAGAAATCTACTTTGGCAATTTTGGCTTAGATCCCTTTTTAATAATGATTTTTTTTGGGGGTGGGGGAGGAGAGATTTTGCTATAGGGTGTGTGCACTCTCCAGAGAGACAGAAATTAATAAATCACCCCCTGGGGTGATGGTCATGCTGCAATCACTTCTCCATTCTTCTCTCAAGATTTTGGGTATATATTCTCCTGTTCCAGGAGTTGTACTTATTCAGTTTCTTGAAACGTTGAATGTTTTGCTACCAACATGTACGTAAACTATAATACTGATTTAACTTGGCCATGGGGTTCTAATATTTATGGAATTTATACAAGGTGGTTTCAAAACTACTTAGTCCACAGATGTACATTCTCCTACCATTCCTCCAACACACACTTTTTTAAAATTTTTTATTATCATCATAATCTTCTTTATATTACATTGGATTACATATAACTTTACAGTGTATTAAATTGTTTTTTCAAAAAGGCCAACACACACTTTTAAATATGTGAGTCTTGAAAAAAGTATAAGAATCTCATGCAGCTATAGGCTACTTAAAGCCAACAAGAAAATGTTTGAAAAATGTACAGTAATGGCAGTTTTCTGGTTCTTTGATTTGTTAGATCCCTTGCATAACAATTTTTGTTAATGCAGACCTTCAAGACACAGCCAATAAAAACTTCCATTGAAAAGATGTGATAAAGTTTACAAAAGAAATCTACTTTGGCAATTTTGGCTTAGACCCCTTTTTAATAATGATTTTTTTTGGGGGGGGGAGGAGAGATTTTGCTATAGGGTGTGTGCATTCTCCAGAGAGACAGAAATTAATAAATCACCCCCTGGGGTGATGGTCATGCTGCAATCACTTCTCCATTCTTCTCTCAAGATTTTGGGTGCACACACATGCACACTCACCTGGCATGAGTTTTAAGCCACTGGGGTCCAGGATTCCATCCAGAGTCAACTACGTGGGAGTCCAGACATAGCCGCTATACCACCTGCTCATCCCATTAATGATTCATTTTAATATCTTCAATCTTGTCAGATTATAACACTTACTTTTATTTGTTCATATGTTCTAACCTGCAAGAAAACTATTAGCGTGATGTTCATGCCTGTTCTCATCTTTGGGTACTCTATTTTCTGTATACTTTTTCCTGATGCCACAGTTTTAAAATGAGTATTATTAGAGTTTATCCTATGCAAAAATTTAATGTACTGAACGTGGACCAGGAAAACTCTCCTCTAGCTGAGCTATAGGCAGAAAGAAATTTCCAGGTTTCTCAGATCTGAAATGGTTTACAGTTGAGAATTAGGTTAAGCTGATTTCCAGGGGAAACATGAAGATAAATCACATCATGACCAGGATTATCCTCAAGCTTGCTGTTAGGTCAGGCAGAACTCTAGTTTCTACGGGCAGTTGCAGAAGAAAAAAAAATTATTGGAAAGCTTCTGACCTCATAAAGATCATTTATTTGTATTGCCATTTTAGAGTTGTATGGGTCGAGGGGAGGATGAATAATTGCACCAAAAACTACTCATTTCATCTTGAGTACTGGCAGTTATGTGGAAGGGCATAGAACATGCTAAATGGAGTTACTGGAACTCCTCCACAAGCAGAGTGGTACTAGGGTCTGTAGTGAGGAAAAATTTCTGCTGGTGCGGCAATAAGTGTAAAAAGAAGTTTTGATGCTACAGAATTGAAAAACAATGGTAAAACCAACTGAAAGTAGACCTACATTTTGTTAGCATCATTACTTGGCAATTCTTAACAGTATCAGTGATAAGTACTCAAAATTTTGGTGGCTCTAACTTCAAAACAAATTCTGTTATGGTTTTAAATATATGTACACACACACACAGCCCTTAAGTACATGGAAAATGTGTATTTGAAAAATCTTCACATGAATTTCAAAAAAATTATTGTACCAAAATAAACTCATACTAACTTGTTTTAACAGGTCCTAACAGGATATAATTTGAGGCACAAGGAAAAATATGGCATTAGTTTGAAAAGAGCCCTTATCAGAGCAACGTGGATTCTGATCAAATTAAAGAACAAACTTCAAAATCATAATGAAGCCTAGGTAGAATATGTAAAATCATTAAAGCATCATGAAAATTTTATGGAGACAATGTCCCAGGGAAATTGGTAGTTTAAAAATATGGATTTTAAGAAAGGACAAGACAGTTTTGAATGTGATTTCTGCAGGGGCAAACTATCCACATCAATTTGTGAAGAAACAATTCACGTTCATGCCGTAATTGATGAGAAGCAAAGATTCACAACAGAAACAATAGCAATGCCATTGGCATCTCAACTGGTTCATGATAGACAGTTCTGACTGAAAAATTGAAGTGGAGAAAACTCTGCTTCATAAGTTCCCAAACTATGGTACTCAGATCAGCTGTAGACAAGAACAGAACTTTCCATGGAAATTTTGAAAAAGTGGAATAAAATATTGAAGCACTGTTTGAGGAATCATAAAAAGAAATTATACACAACTTCAACTTCACCAGTACAATCCAAAAAAAAAAAAAGGCACAATCAAAGCAATGGCTACCAACAAGCAGAAGTAGTCCAGCCAAAGCAAAAGTGAATGGGTCAAGAGTAAAGTCAGGGTAAGTGTTTTGGGATATTCAGGCCTTGTTGACTTTCTGGAGGCCCAAAGAACAATGGCATGTTTATTATGAGAGTGTTTTGAGAAAGTTAACCAAAGCTTCAGCAAAACCAACCTCCCCACACACCTGAAAAGCTTCAGTAGAGAGGATTTTTCCACTGTGACAGTGTCCCTTCTCATGCTTCTCATCAAACAAGGGCAATTTTCTAAGAGTGTTCATGAAAATTCATTAGGCATCCACTTTTAAGTTCTGTTTAAAGTCAGAAATCACTTTTTCATTTTGTTTTCACTATAGGGTATGTTTGCTGACTGGAGAGAGACAGAGACAGAGATCACCCCTAAGGTAGGTGGCTATCCTATAACCCCTTCTCCTTCACTCTCAGAATTTGGGCACATACATACATGTGTTCAATATATTTCTCAAGTCACTGAGCCTGGGACTAGAAACATGCAGTTGGCAATGTGGGATCCAAGTGCCTTAACCACCATGCCACCTAGCTAGCCCTGATTTCTAACTTTGTTGTTTACTTTTTCTTTTTTTTTTATGTTTAAGGGCATGTGCATTCACCAGATAGAGAGAAAAAGGGAAAGTGAAAAAATCATTCCCTAGGGGAATGGCAACGCCTCGACCCCTCCATTTTCCTCTTGGGATTTTGATCACACATGCACATGTACCTGGCATGTTTTTCAGCCTGCAAGGTCCAGGACTTGGGCTATACAGTCAGCCATGTAGGACCTAACATCTTAACTGCTATACTACCTGCTGTTCCATTTTCTAACAACAACAACAACAAAAATTAAAGACCACCCATTTTCCCCTCAGCTAATAATGTAAAACTACTACATTGACATGGTTAAATTCCCAGTACCTCAGTTCTTTAGGGATAAACAAAATGGCTGGTATAATTGCTTATTAAAGTGTCTTGACCTTGATGGAGTTTATGTTGAAAAATAAATTTATGTTTTATCTTTTAATTCAATTTTCCATACACTTTTTGAAGTCTTCTTGTATATAATCTTGTATTTGCATTTACAATTTTCAAATAATGAATAAAGTGCAATACTTTCCTTTAAGTGCAAATTTTAATTAGTAGCTAAAATGTTTCCAAATTTGAATTTCTATGCATTTTTCACTTTTGTTATAAAAGAACAAATCTGAAAATGATTATTTTTATATTACTACTATCATAATTTTGATGTTCAGAGGTAGTGACTCTCTCCAAGGGTCAATTACACCAAACATACACTGACTGAAATTGTCAGGTTCGGAGGCCACAGTTTACAGAGAGCATCAGATATTTATCCCAGAAAATTCAATCGGACAAGCTTAGAAAAAACCCTCAAATGCCTAAATGTGATCAGTTCTACATATTTGTATGAGTATTTGCTACTTTAAGAGTCTTCCCCAAGTGATTGATAATTTGATTTCTTTTTACAATTTTTTTTTTGGAGAGATTTTCACTATAGGGCACATGCGCTCGCCAGACAGACAGAGAGAGACAGAGAGACAGAAAGCGAGAAATCACCCCCCATGGGGGATGGTCACGCCACAATCCCTTCTCCTCCATTCTCCTCTCAGGATCTTGGGCACACACGCACACGCACCCGGCATGAGTTTTAAGCCACCGGGTCTGGGCTGTGAACCGCAGTTGACTACAGGGGAGTCCAACGACATAGCCATTACACTAACTGCTGGTTCCCGATAATTTGATTTATATATAAGAAATATCCAAGATGTCTTAAAATAATAATCTTCACTTATCACAGTTCAATATAAGGATGACTCCAGAATTATTTCCAGAAACCCTGGCTAGCATTGCAGATTATCATGGCTGCTTTGTGAAGATCATGTTGCATGGTTCAAAGATACTCTAAAAGAGATGAGGAAGCCAAGAATTATCCCTTTCCTCAGACTTTAAATGCTGATATATTGGGACCAAAGGATCCAAGTGATTTATGCTATCTGTGATTTTCAAATCTGCCCCTTTCTTCTAAATCTACAGCTTGACATGTTTTTCTTTCTTGTAGTAGAATATATACTTAATAACTGATGTGAAAGAACCTTGAAAAACCATTTCCATTGGTTAAAAATGGAATAAAATGCCAGGCACACCTGCTATAGAAAAGGATATATAGATAGAGCAAACACAGGACTCAAGGATCTGTTCTTGGTTTTGCTTTAATGATAAGGAATCAGTAAATATGGTAACTGTCAGTTGACTCAAGGATAAGCATGGCTACTAGAATAATACAAGAAGCATTTCATTTTATATTTTAGGTGTACATTTGTGATTAGAAATGTAATACCTTTGAAAAATATGAACATCAGATGGAACTCATGGCCAGAATGGAATAAAGCAAACCTTTCATTTAATCTGTTTCCTTTCTCATGTACTTCTTAGGATTCATCTTTTTCCAATTGAGTAGAAGAAACAGATCGACATAGGCTTCTTTATTTTATTTTATTTTATTTTATTTTTATTTATTTATTTTTTTTTTTGGAGAGATTTTCACTGTAGGGCACGTGCGCTCACCAGACAGACAGAGAGAGACATAGAGACAGAAAGCGAGAAATCACCCCCCAGGGGGGATGGTCATGCCGCAATCCCTTCTCCTCCATTTTCCTCTCGGGATCTTGGGCATGCACGCACACGCGCCCGGCGTGAGTTTTAAGCCACTGGGTCCGGGACACGAACCACGGTCGACTACGTGGGAGTCCAGTGACATAGCCATTACGCTAACTGCTGGTTCCCATGATAAAGGGCTTCTTAAAAATGACTTTTTTCATTTCTCATCCAAGTTAGAAAGTATCTTAAGTCTAGATTATTGACCTAATGTTTATAGCAAATGCCATTCTAACACTCATTTTTAACTAGCCCAAGACATCAGTGGGATTTAAAGAAGTACATCACCACAGGTGAAAGAGCATAGTCCTGGTGGTTTAAATGCCATGGAGAGCATATCTGCAAACATTCAAACACAGCAAGGACAATGACACTTTCTTCCTGCAGTACAGCAGTTTTTAATCACTGCTATTTTTAGTATAATATTTCTTGGTGATATTGAGTTTTACATGTTTATCTGCCTTTAGGCCAAGTTTGGATGGAAGTTTTATTAAAGTTTCAATCCGGTCATATTCAATCATCACATAAGTGAATACAGTAAATGTGAAATTGAAGGTACCAAAGAATTTTTTTCCTTACAAATGCTTTTCCTTATGTATCTCCTTATATTTCTCTAATTTCTTTCTATCTCTTGACATTAAGCCACCTCACAAGATGTGTCCTACTAAATTAAATATGATATTTATGCAATGTTAGTGCCCAATTAATAATAGTGGCATCCTCTTGCCAAAGGGTCACATACAGCATCTGTAGTTTCCCATCCACTGCTCTGCTCTGAGTAAGCTGAAATGATGCTTTGTTTTGTTCTTTCTCTTCCCTTTCCTACTGCCTCTCCTTGCCTCTGACCTCAGATATCTTCTACTTGCTCTTCCAATTTCAACACACAGAATGTAGGATTTACTTTCAAAGATCTCTGGTATTTCATACCTGCCTCTAATATTCTTAACTCTATTTTCTTCTTGAAGACTCATTTTGAGGTAGTATATCCTGAGCTATTGGATTATTGGATTTTAATGACTTGCATAGATTGGGTGCAAAAATAAGTAATACTGCTAATATTCCAGGATATTTCTTCTCCACTGAAGCAAAGAATATAAGCCTATCCAAATATAATTTGGTATTCAAAATGGGAAATAGACAATTGCTTTAAAAAAGGAAATTCAGATTCTTGCCCACCTATGTACAAGCTGTTGGATATTTATGAACAGTTTTGAAGTTTACTTTTTTTTTTTCGAGTTTGCTATAGGTATGTGTGCTCATTGGAGAGAGAGAGAGGGGAACCACAGAGGGGGGAAGTAAAAAGTCACCCTGGTGATTGATGAGGGATGGCCACACCACAATCCCTTCTCCTTCATTCTCTTTTCAGGACTATGAGCATGCACACACACGTGTCCAGCACGATTACATGATTTTTTAAGCTGCCAGGTCTGGGATTATGACCATGCAGTCAGTCATGTGTGATCTATTATAGGTGTTTTAACCACCACCGTCTGACTGGTCCAAGATAATTTTTTTGGTAGGGGGTGAAATAATCTTAGTCAAGTTGCATTAGGTATGCTGAAGTTTCACTGTCTGGATCACATTAAGACTCTGTCCCAAGATTGCTAGGCAATCTTGAACAAGATTCTAAAATCATTATGCCATAGTTTTCTCATCTATAAAACTAGAATAATAGAGGAGTTGTAGGTAATAAAAGCATTAATATAAATAAGTTAATATTTATAAAGCACTTAGAAGAGCACCAGTATAACTACAAATATTACTTTTATGCAGTGTGAGTCTTCCTTACAGAGGCACTATGCAGATTGCCTAGAACTATTGCTCCTTTTAGTGAGAATGATGTATGAATGAACTCAGCCAATTGAGGCAAAAGAACATCAATGCCAATAAATCATATCTAATAATTTATAGAAAAGATAATGGGAGCCTGAATCAGAGTAATAGCCATGAGAATCACATTAGAGATCGCTCTGAGACATGAAAAAGAAAAAAAAACCTCTACAGAATGCAGCAACTGATTAAACAGATGAAGTCAGGGATCCAGAAGGATGAAAGGAAAAAGATACCAGCCTTAGGAACAGTATCTATTCCATGCACCAGAATATGGAGGGCTACAGAGTTGAGGCACTGGATAATCTTTCAGCCAGTAGCAGGAGCCAATGCCCAAATCAAGGCAAGGATGTAGGCAGGAGACCAAGTCTACAACTCAGGTTTAAGGAATTAGAATGTTTGCTAGATGACTTCTGGGCTGGAACACAAGATCATAAAGCAATCTCAGATGGCCTGTGTCCCAAACTACTGGGTGAGAGCTTCCCACATCTTTCTCCCCAAGTACCAAGATTTGTCCATCTACTAGAGAGTCATTGTAATACTACAGAAGTTCAATTAAGAAAAAAAAATCTCTTGAAGAAAAAATGAATAGTTCAACTAAAGAGGAAAGAAAAAAATGAAAACAAGAAGTTTGCCACCTTAAAGCCCGAGAGAAACTGAGAACATCCCAGAAGAGATATTTCCACATACATTGTTGATCCAATGTAGAACATATGTAAGTGAAAGTGGAAAAAGAAAAGCCTAAATAGAAATCACTACTTTTAAAATGACTGTTTTGAAGCACATTACAACACAGAAAGGACCATGAAGAAAGTACCTAGAAAGTCACAGAATAAAATAGTTGGAAAATTAAGACACTCGAATGACTATATACTGATGCACAGAGATTTGGTTCATTGTATTAAGGTCTGTCAATTTAAGAAGAAATATAACTCATATACTTCCAACACATACCAACAAACAAAAGCAGTAGAAAAATCACCCTGGTCAAAATAAGCACAGTTTTTACTTTATTTGGCTTGGTTTTCATAAGGTTATGACGTATGTTCTCTGTTTTTAAAAAAATAAAGCCTTAAACCTGTAAATTGACATGGTATCTATTGGAATTTTTATTAATATGGTCTCTTTCTAATTTGGTCTTAAGGTCCCTCTATAATGAGTAGATAAAAACCAAGATAGCCACCTTTAGGAAGTCTTGTCTGGGGGGAAATTGTGTTAGTTATGTGAGACACAATGAGGAAGCAAAACCAAAGTGCATGCAATGACATAAACACTATTTACAAATCCCAGAGAGTAGGCTTGCTGAAGAAAGTTGACTGACTGAAAAACCTGGAAACACAGAGAGCTCAACCAGCAGGCCAGGAGCAAAGAGAAAGGCGGGGGGGGGCTTGTGAGGCTATGCCTCTATTAAGGTCTGCAGGTGTCATTCCTTAGACTTTTCTGTGGAGGTTGTGGATTTGTTAGTTTAAAGAAAACATGTGCTAAGGGAGGAGTTCGTCTATGTGACTCTGGTGTTAATCATAAGTTTTATCATGGTCAGCACCTGTGGGGAATGTCAGGTTTGGGACCATTGAGATGAAGAGCCAGCAGGCTATATTGCCAACCGCCATACAGGGAGTGGGAGTTTTAACTGGACTAAAGGTGACAGGGTATTAGGTTTCATATAATTTCTGTCAGCCTAAAATTGGATGTCAAGGGAGCAGCTGTATAAGAAGCCGTGTGACACTAAACCTCGAACTACAGATAAAAGGGCTATGAAGAGGAGGAGGAGTTCCTGGCAGAACCGAACACATTTCTGCTTACCTAAGTGTTTTTCCCCAGCCTTAGATCTAGTCATGAGGCTGAGCAGACAGCCATCTGAATAGGCAGAAATTGGAGTAGGGACTGACTTTTGGCATCGAGCAAACCCGTTAAGAATTGTGATAGTAAGCAATTGTTATCAACAAATGAAGTCTTTCCAGTCTTCATAATGGCCTAATTGCACATTAAGGTTTGAGAAATATTTAGTAGCAGACTGTTTTAGTTAGAATCTGCCTTCTTCAACATAAATACGGAGAAAAAATAAGAGGTATTATTAATTCCCAACCATAAAAGTGTGCATGCAATTTATGTGATGCAAAATTATAGTGGACAATGGTTTTCGCCACAAATCAAAGATCAATTTCACATGGGTGCAGTGTGGTGAAGCCTGCGGCTTGATATCGATCTTCTGAGCTGCAGCCCCAAACCCAGATGAGCATTATCATCAGTCATATTTGCAAAGAATGGGCCACGCTTCTTCTTTGTTATCACTGAGTATAATTCCAGATTCGTAGATCTGTAATTTGGCTTCGAATCATTTGTAGGTAAACAATGAGGATTACGAAGTTACATGTTAAAAATAGAGTCTAGGGAATGATGTACTTAGAAATATTTGTAAGTGTTAATTGCCATCACGATGGTTATTTGAAGACAGCAAATAAATAGTTTGAAAAATAATCCACAGTTCTGACAGAACATTTGCCACAAGGATCAGATGACTGAAGTACACATAAGCATGTCTGTAGGTAGCACTCTTGAAACTTTGGGAGTAAGTTAATCAGATGAAAATACAAATAATCACTGGAACAGTTTAATGTGTTTAAACCAAACACAATTAAATACCTACCAAAATAAATGATTAAATTACCAAGGAAATTGTTTTTTAAATCATCTATGTATCTTTTCAGTATTTTAGAAAGTATTGTTAAATATCCAGACTTCCACTGTTTTATGCACAGGATGAAACAAGAAAATATTTCTTTGTGCCTCCCTCTGCACATAGCACTGCCTACACAGAGTAGAAACCCAATGAATATTGGTTCATTAATGAGAAATAGCTGTGGGGGGCTGGCAGGTAGCGTGGTGGTGAAGGGCGCTGGACTCCCACATGGCTGACTGTGGTTCGAGTCCTGGACCTGGAGTCTTGTTTTCTGGGGCTGTCAAGTGGCATGGTGGTTAAAGGTACTAGACGCCCACATGGCTGACCAAGGTTCAAGTCTCAGACCTGGTGGCTTGCTTTCTCACTTCCTCTCTCTCTCTCTCTGATCAAACTGGAAAATAATAATAATGATGATAATAATAAATAAAGTTAAATAAAATAATTCTTTAAAAAAAGAAAAAAGAAATAACTGTGGAAACAGAACACTGCTAGATTATCATCTCCTCTTTATTGAAAGAAAGGATTTCATAGCTATCATCCATGCCAAAATATCTAATTACACGAGCCTCCGTTTGTAAATTATATTTGTGTCTTTCATGTAGATGGTTGAGTGAATTATAAAAAAAAAGAAAAGAAAAGAAAACAACAACAACAAAAAAACAACTTCTACGTTCACCCAGGTTTTCTTGTAAAATACTTTTCTGAAAATTTTTGGAAAAAGCTTTCAGTATAAAACAAGCTCTCAAAAAATTTCACAGATCTAATTCCACCAGTCTCCTCACTCTCAGCAAATAATTTGGCTTTTCAGACAATTTTTGCCTCTGAAATAGTGTAGCCCATCAAAAGTGGTCTTTCTCTTCCTTTCAAAACGGATCACTCTATAGCTGCAAGGGCATCTCATGATGGTGGAGGTATAAACTAGTACAAACCTACTGGAAAACAATTTTTATTTTAGTTTGCTATAGGGCATGTGTGCTCACTGGAGAGAGGCAAAGATAGAAAGAAAGTGACAAAGTACTCCTCAAAGGATAGTCACGCCACAATCCCCTCTCCTCCATTCTCACAATTTGGGGGCATGCACACACATGTGCCCAGTGTGATTTCAATCCACGGGGTCTGGGACAGAATTGTGCAATCCATCAGGTGGGATCCACCACTCCACTAGCTGGCCCTGGAAAACAACTTTTAAAAGTTTATTTGCTGTTTCAAAAAGTGAGAAAGTGACAGACACATCACAATCCTGACAGTGTTATCCACTCCTCAGTTTTAGCCAAACCATGTGTGTGCTGACACGGAAGCCTCTGGACCTGACCTGGAACTTTCTCTCATAGGTCAGTATTGCAGAGCATAGCATTTTACTACAGGACCACCAGCCGACCCCTTAGAAGGTAATTTGATATATGGATTAAGATTCTAAGTAGATATTCTCAGTAATATTGTTTCTAATATTTTTTCTAGGGAACTAAATCCAAGATGTAGATTTTATTTATAAAGACAGTCACTGCACACTACTAACATAAGTGAGATATTACAAATTATTAGAATGTCCAAATTATCATTTAAATAAATGGTTATAATTCCATAAAAATTCCTAGTATGCATTCATTAAAAAGGATGCTTTCAAAGACAATGTGCATAATGTAATGACAAAAGGGGAATTCCAATTTTGAAAATAAACTAGGCTATATATCAACATTTTAAATTTATCTTTGATAGAATTATGAGTTATCTTTAATTAACTAGTGTTTTAATTTTCCTAATGTTCTCTAAAAATAATTCCTTTGTGGAACCAGCAGATGGTGTAATGGCTACATCGCTGGACTCCCATGTAGTTGACTATGGTTCAAGTCCCCGACCCGATGGCTTAAACCCATGCTGGGCACATGTGCGTGCATACCCAAGATCCTGCAAGGAGAATGGAGGAGAAGGGATTGCAGTGTGGACATTCCCCTCGGGGGAGGGGGGTCTTTTCTTGCTTTCTGTCTCTCTGTCTCTTTCTAGTGAGCACACGTGCCCTATAGCAAAAACCTCTCAAAAAATAATTATTATTTTGCAATTAAAAATACTATTTAATGGCATTTGATAGAAAGTGGCCAAATATGGAAGATTTATTGCTGAGTGAAGCAAGCCAGGCTATGAAAGAAAGATATTGTATATATACACTTAATATATACCAAATATCTGTACTTTATGGTGGAGATTAAAATATTGGAGGGTATAAAAGCACTGAAAAGTTATGGATGCTGAAGACAGTGTGGAGTGGGTATGGAGAAGGGAAGAGTATAGAGCAGGAAATCAGGACATTTGTGGGACACAGAAATGATTTATTACCTGTTGATGATTACTGTTTGGTATTCTAAACTGGACTGGTCTGAGAAGTATTTTATGTTGGGTAAATTCTCTTTATAAGACAAATGATACATAGCAATTGAATGTTTAAAAAAATGATAATCCAAAAAAAATGAAAAGCTATTTTCTGATGATGATGTGTGTAGTAATGTCTTTGTCTTGGCTGATATGCATGGTAATTGTGCTGGAAAAAATGTTATGTATTAAATGTAATATAAAAATAAAAATATATTTTATTATTTATTTATTTTGTTATTATTTGTATTTAATTCATTTATATCTTTGTGAGGTATAATATGATTTTTCAAAGCCTTCATACAAGTGTGTGATAATGAAATCAAGATATATCATAACAAAGTAACAAAACCAGTCTTATACATATGTATATGAAAAAAATCAAAGATATACAACATGACGCAAAGTGTTTTTGTTGGAGATAAGCAAAACATTTCTATGTATTTATGCTTTTCTCTTTTATTTATTTTTTTAGTAAAGATTAAGCCCTCAATCACCCCAGTGGAGCGGTTCCCTCCTGTCTTGTTTACATTTTCCTTTTTAAATTTTCTTATATCTACTTAAGAGTGCATTTCCCTCCTGTCTTGTTTACATTTTCCTTTTTTAATTTTCTTAAATCTACTTAAGAGTGCATGCGAGAGAGAGAGAGAAGGAAAGTAAGAGAGCATCCACCAGGAGGAATCCCTTTTCCTTCATTCTCCTCTCAGGATCTTAGGTATGCGTGTGCACACACATACCCCAAGAGTGTTTTTCAAGTGGCTGGATCTGGACTCATATCACACAGTTAGCCATGTGGGATCCAGCCACCCAAACCCCACACCACCTGCCAGCCCTATATTTTATCTTTTGTTTGCATTTTCAACTTCTCTCCTAACCATCTTCCTTTTACCTTAATAGTATGTTCACATTTTTATAATACACAATAAAACAAATTAGTTTTAAATATGTTTTACTCTCTTCTGCTATAAGTTTAGGCTATTTAATCTTATTCCTTTCCTTCCCTTTAGTATCACTTTTTAATTATTTTAAGCAATTAAGATGAACCGTCTTGCCATCACTTCCTCACTATCGCCTTGAGATCTGAATTTTGCCACTTCTCTACTGTATCTGCTTTCTCAAAGATTCTACATTCCCTATCTATTGACATATTGTGTTTTCATTATCTAGGATATTTATGACCCTACAAACCGAACTGCCATCTTTGAAACTCTACCAGTGGACTCTCAATTGTTGTACTCCCTCGGTTGTCTTCCTCGCTAACCCCTCATGTTCCTTTCTGCCCCTAAAATCACTATGAGAATGAGTAACAAGTGATGATGACAATTATCGTAACAGTGACTAACACAAATCACTTATCACAAGCTAGGGACTGATAGTCAATCATTTCATCTTCACAACAACCCAATGAGGCATATGCAACTTCTGGAGAAATTGAGACACAACAAAGTTAATTAACATATCCACACTGACATTGTTATAGGTGACCAGCAAAGATGGACCTACTGAGTTCTGCTCTATAAATATCTCTGAACCTGGTCTAGATTGTTATTCACATCATCTTTCATATAATCTGATTTGTATTGGGTCATTGGAAAAAGTCATGGCATATCCTTTTTTACAAAAGTTCATCATGACTTTTTTAATGATCCAATATATTTTAAAATTCAAATTATATTTAAAAATATTTTTGTTTTCACACACCTACTCCTCAGCCTGTTTCTCCTGGCTTTTATTTTATAGTAATACCATTATTTCATTCACTAAGTCCAAACCATTTGACTCCAAAGACTTTCCTATCCAAGACCTGTAGCTTTCTTATCTGCACATAACTGTAAGGGTAACTATATTTTCTTTGCCTCAATTTCTCATAATTTCTAATTTATCTGACACACTAAGTGAAAATTCATCATTGTAATAGAAATTTAATCTTGTTATTCCCTTGCTTGCTCCTTCAATGGCTCACCATTTTCTTAATACATCGAGAATACTTTTGTTATTCATTAAGAGACCTAAGTCCTTCCTTATCCCAGCCTTCATAAGCTTTGTGTCTCCTCTACTATGTGTGCAATATGCTCAGGCTGTTACCGCATTTTCTTCCATCATTTACCACATTGCTAACTTTGCTTATGCTGTGTTGTCTCTTTACATTTTGCCCCAAGGCTATCTTCCCCATGTTTAAGAGTTATGTATTTAGTTCAGGACCAGCAGGTGGCATACATGGTGGTTAAGGGGCTGGACTTCCACATAGCCAACCGTGGTTCAAGTCCTGGATCTGGTGGCTTTCTCTCTCTCTCTCTCTCTCCTGTGAGTGCACATACTCTATAGCTAATTAAAAATACTGGACTTCCACATAGCCAACCGTGGTTCAAGTCCTGGATCTGGTGGCTTCTCTCTCTCTCTCTCTCCTGTGAGTGCACATACCCTATAACTAATTAAAAATAATAATAAAAAAAAATAAAAAATAAATGCATTATTCTTTTTGATAAGATTTATTTTGTTATATTTAATATTATTGTTATTATTTTTTTGGAGAGTTTTTTTGCTATAGGACATGTGCACTTTCCAGAAAGACAGAGAGATAGAAAGCGAGAAGTCACCCCCCCCCCCAGGGGGGATGGCCATGCCACAATCCCTTCTCCTCCATTCTCCTCTCGGGATCTTGGGCACACATGCACACACGCTCGGCGTGAGTTTAAACCACCGGGTCCAGGATTCGAACTGCAGTTGACTACATGGGAGTTCAGGGAGTTCAGTTCATTACACTAACTGCTAGTACCAATATTATTATTTTTTAATTGGTTATTGGGTATGTGCACTCACCAGAGAGAGCAAGAAAGTGTGAAAGTAAGCTGCTAGGTTCAGGACTTGAAACAGTTCAGCCATGTGAGAATCTAATGCCTTAACCACATGCCACTTGCTAGGCCCCAACAAGGTTACTTTTCAATACCATATCCATTGGAATTCCATCCATCTCATTTCAGGATCACCTCTCTTCCTCCTGACTTTAAAAATACTTTATAGTCCCTTTGTACCACTTGTCATATCATTCCTTTAACAGTGGCGATTTATTTTACTCCCCCTCCCCATAAATGAGGCGAGAATATCTTAGTCATTACCTAGTCCTTGCAGAAGCAAGTTTACTATGCCACCATTAGTAGATATTCGACAAATATTTTTAAGTTCAGGGACAGATTTAAGGAGGCAATTGTCAACATTTTTATCTACAAATTAATAGCTAATTTAGTGAAAAGCAATTTTTTTTTCTTTAGCATAGCTCTGTAAATCCAAGTGAATGGATTATGTATGTCTTTATACACAAAGAAAATTGATGGTTTTACCACGTTTTCCTTATTTGATGCAGTGTTTTGTTCTTAAATTTTGTCAGAGGATGCATATACACACCAGAGACAGAGAAATAGAAAGTGCGAAAGCACCCCCCATGGAGAATGGTCATGCCTAATAACTTCTCCACCATTTTATTTTGGTTGACGTTTTTGCCTTAGGGTACATGCGCTCACTGGAGAGAGAGACAGACAGGCAGAGACAGTGAGAGGGAAAGTGAGAAATCACCCCCCTTGGGGGTTGGCCATGCCACAATCCCTTCTCCTCCATTCTCCTCCCAAGAATTGGGGCATGCATGCACACATGCCTGGCATAAGTTTCAAGCCATCTGCTCCAAGACTTGAACCACAGTTGGCCATGTGGGAGTCCCACAACTAACTGCTATGCCATCGGCTGAACCTCCTCCTCCATTTTTAACCTCCTTTCATTATTTAGGGACACATACACATGTACCCAGCATATTTTTCAAGCTACCAGGTCTGAGACTAAACAATGCAGGCAGCTCTGTGAGATCCAGTTACATTAACCACCACACCACCAGCTGGCCTTCAAGTTGTTTTTTGTTTTTGTTTTTATGTTTTTTTTCCCCCTGAGGTATTTACTTTTTTCCATGAAAGAGAGAAGTATCTCCAATAGGGCCCTCATATCATGATCTACCCCCAGGCTTAGCCAGCCCAGATCACTGACAGGTGTGGCCCATGCCGGTCTATACAGGGAAGCTTTAGGATGAGAACTGAAGACGCTTCCATGTGGCTCCAGCTATGTTACCACCATACCATGGTACTGCTCTGCATTTAATTCTTTCATATACACTTTAAAATATTAAGTGTAAGCAGCATCATGGACATTTACTAGGGATCTGTGATGGGAACTGTAAGTCAGCTTCCAAAATCTAATCTACTATTCTGTTTAGCAAAAGTAACCCAGTCTATCCAGCCAGCCACCTTGCTATCATTCAACATGCTCCTGTCACTTCTGTAGCTAAGTAGTGTCATGTAACTAAGCCTTGGCCAACGAGATGTGGGCAGAAGTATTGCATGGTACTTCCATAAAGTCTCCTTAAAATATTGAGGACATCTTTCTCTTTACTATTTCTTTGCTTTAGATATACTTCTTGGAATGCAGATGATCTAGACAGAGTTCTAGGAGCCATCTCTGACAATAAAAATGTAATATCCACCTTGGAATGATGAACGAGAAATGCTTTAAAAGTGTGAGCCCCTGAAGGCTCTAGAAAATCCATAAGCATCCCATTTTGAATAAGAGGAAGCAAGATTCAAAGAGGAAAAAGCCTGTCTGCATTTAACATCCTACTGAGTGGTGAAGGTAAGCTATAACCCAGGAAGTCTTACCTCAAAGTGAGTGTTCTTTTTTTTTTCTCTCTCTCTTTTTTTTTTTTTTTTTCGAGAGGTTTTTGCTATAGGGCGCATGCACTCGCCAGAAATACAGAGCGAGACAGAGAGACAGAAAGCAAGAAATCACCCCCCAGGGTGGATGGCCACACTGTAATCCCTTCTCCATTTTCCTCTCGGGATCTTGGGCATGCACATATATGTGCCTGGTGTCAGTTTAAGCCGCCGGGTCCGAGACTCAAACCACGGCCGACTACGTGGGAGTCCAGAGACATAAGCATTAAGCCAACTGCTGTTCCCAAAGTGAGTGTTCTTAGACACTATTCAATATAGCCTTCTCAAAATTCTTCTGCAATTTATTGTATGTTGCATATAAAATTATCATTGGTAGGCTAGGTAACTCTATCAAAAATGAATCCTCTCAGAGTATTAGAGGATTCTCTTAGTAAGAGAATACAGTGTTCCATCTGGGGTTAGGAAAAGTAGTCTTAAAGCTAAATAGGGAAAAGGAAAAAAAATAAATTTTGGGTCTGGTCAAACTGCTATGATAAAATGACACTCATAGTTCAAATAATGATTTGTAATTTTTCAAAAAGTTTGGCTATTAAAGAAATGTCCTAGGACCAGCAGATTGTATAATGGTTACACCTCTGGACTCCCATGTAGTCAACCGTGGCTGAGTCCCAGACCTGGCCACTTAAAATTCATGTTGGGCATGTGTGCATGCCTGTCCAGGATCCTGAAAGGAGAATAAAGAAGGGATTTCTGTGTGGACTTCCCTTTTTGGGAGGTGATTTCTCACTTTCTGTTTCTCTGTCTCTCCAGCGAGCCCACGCACACCATAGCAAAAACCTCTTTTAAAAAACAAAAAACATGTCATTAAAAGCACCAAATATTGATTTGTCACCTCTTACTTTTCTATTTAGAAGGTGATGGTAAACAGTCTAAGATATAACTTTTTTATTAATTTATTAAGAATATCTGTAAATGCATATCTACAGCACAATACCATGGGTGTACGGGATTTTAAATTAATCCCCAAACAGTTTTCATTATCTTGAAACTACTTGTAAGAGAAAAACAGGAGAACAAAGGGATTTTTTACATTAATGAGATTTTCAAGTGAAAGAATAAGCTCAGATAGATTACTATTACATTCTTAACAGTACTTCTGTATTCGACCTATAGTTCCAACTATATTTGGCTTAATAGCACTCATCAAAATTTATCTTTAAGAGAAATGATAGAACTTCAAAGTCCTTTTAATGTATTAAATGTCTCTAGAACTGATTCACTACAAATTACCTTTCAATCTAATAATATTTAAACTGGAAGAAAATTGAAATCCTTTAAATCCATTTTCTCAGGGGAAAAAAAAAAACTTTACAGCAAAAAGACCTTCCTTTGCAAAAGAAAGAAATGCCATATTTTTAATTTCTCAAGGATATGACTGTGATAAGGCAAAGGGTTTTTATCCAAACACAATAACGAAAATCTACCTGTGTTCATTGTACCAAAGTCTTTTTATGCAATTCTAACTATGGAAGCTGACAATGGTCTTGTAAAATTTGTTGTCATGACAACAAAATCTCCTAAGAAATACGACAAGTCTGCATGTGAAGAAAGTATTCACGGCATGATTTAACAGAAAGATGCTTCAACCACCTACTACAACCCCATTTTTCAGTTTGTCTCTTGTTTATTTTTTTTAACATCATACAAAATCTCTACCCTACATATCTCTTTAATAAATATGTTAAGACTAGCAGTTATTTATGATTTTCCTGTACTAAATGTTACTTATAGTGAATAAAAAAGGGAGTTACTAAAATTTGTCAATCTTTATAAGATATTTGGAAATATATTACTTGGCCATTTATCCTTGATTTGGTCTAAAAAAATCATCTTCAAAAATCTTCCAAAGCTTTCTCTAAAAAGAAAAGATTTAATAACTCTGAGCATGGGGAATTTATAAGAAAATACAGATTTGTTGTTCAATAAGTATGAGAAAATAGAAAGGGGGATAAACAATCATTTTAAAATACAAAGCATACTTGGTTTTGTGCACACACATGGAAAACTTCAAAATAACGGTGACAATAAAAAGCTTTACGCCGTTTTACATTAAGATCTTAGACTCTAGATTCTAGAATAAGAATAATAATTCTAGTACATTTCAAAATGTAGAATTTGGATGATTCCTTCCAAATTTGGAATGTTTGAATAGGAATGATACATCTTTATTCCTCTAGGCCACACAGTTTCGATTTATTTCTAGCCAATGAAATAATCTGGGTTTGGGGGCCTGATGGTGGTGCAGCGGTAACATAACTAACCCGTGTGGGAAGGGCACTGACTCGCTTCCTGCTGCCTGGCTGTACGTGACACGCATTCACTCACATGTCCGTGATCCAGCTTGGCTGAGGCTGAGGGTGGGGCACAGTGTGAGAACCCTGTGGGGGTAACTGTCTCTTTCTCTCTCTCATGGAAAAAAATAAACTTTTTAAAAAATATATTTACGGAGACCAGTAGATGGCATGTGGTTACATTGCTGGACTTCCACTTAGCTGACTGTAGTTCAAGTCCTGGACCCGGCAGCTTGAAACTCATGCCAGGAATGTGTGTGTGAGTGCCCAATATTCCCAAGAGGAGACTGGAGGAGAAGAGTTTATGGCATGGCCATTCCCCCTGTGGGAGGGGAGGGTGGTTTCTTGCTTTCTGTCTCTCTGGCGAGGACTCATGCCCTACAGCAAAAATCTTTCTAAAAAAAATTACCATTAATATAGTAAGTTAATATGCCTATGCTCAAAATAATTACTATATAAGGTCTGGAAAGTGATATACAGTATCTAACATCTCCCTGCTCCCTGGAACTGGACAGATCACATCCTTGACCATTAGCCACACACTGAGACTCAGGAGTGGTGCCTTCTGCACGCCTGCTTTCCTGCTCCCAGCTAAATGGCCCCTGGATATACATTAAGACAGACCAATCACCAATGCTTCCCATTTGGAAGTTTTGGGATGAAAATCTTTTATTTTAGTTTAAATCACATACACACACACACACACACACACACACACACACACACACACATTACGGCGTGCTAACCTAGTGGATAGAACTGAGTTTTCTATGAAATAAAGGATCTGACAGAACAAGTTTGAAAAGTAAACAAAATTCAAACACTGAGTTGCTTGTGTTGCAATAAACAAATATTTTCCTGAGTTTGTATTTTTAATTTTTAAAGTGCTTTACCTTTTTACTTTCTTAGAGTTTAATCTATATGGAAGTCTTTCCATAATCAATATTTTCTCTGCCCACACCTTCCAGTCCTTCCACTTATACTTAGTCTCTTGTATTATTTCTATAACTCCCATCTCCTCCCCTGGATTTTCGGGTCCTTTGAGGGCAAGATCTTTCTTTCATTGCCTCTGTAATGATTCCTTTCTAGACATAGCAGTTTTACATACCATTAATCTTATGAATGTTTATAAAATAAAACATATTTAAATAACAGGAGAATTGAAACAGGATGGTTATATATTGGTTCTTTTACAAATTCTATAATGTTACGTAACATCATACCAGAATACACAATACTGGTCTCTCTGTTTCAACAATAGTGAGCTAAAAAGAAAACGTGAAGAAACCTGAATATATGTAGTAGAAGACAATCTCTCTGCAACTGAGCCAGTGAGGTATTAAAATATTCAGTGAGCCAGCCCATGGTGTGGTAGTTGAGATGGCTAGATCCCACATGCTGTTTGATTCCCAGACCTGGTGGCTTGAGAAAATGCCAGGTACACATGTGTATGTGCCCAAAATCCTGAAAGGAGAAATGAAGGAGAAGGAGCTGCAGTGTGTCTATACACCATGGGTGACTGCTCTCTTTCTTTCTCTCTGGTGAGCAAATGTACCCCCTAGCAAAACTAACTAAATAAATAATAACATCGAAATGTTTATTCTATGTTTTATAATGTTTACATTTAACATCATTAAGGTAATATTTATTCAACAAATAATTAACGAATATATTCTACATGCTTGGCTCTGCCAGACCTGAAGAAAAAAATGGTGTTCAGGAGATGTGGTCTTGGCCTCTACAGAGTCAGTAGAATGTAGATAACATTTATTTTAGTAAATTAGTGGGGGCCTAGTCTGTATGTTATAAGCACAGAACAAGTATATTTAGGAGCAGCACAGTCTATGTTCCCAGAATAGTGAAGCACATCTCACCAAGTTTCTCCTTTTAAAGCTTCGGTGGTTTGAGATGTTGCAGCTAGAAGTAAACCAAAAGACTTGATTTGGAACAACGCTGCATCTTCTGTGAACAAGCCTGCCCTGCTCAGAATAGTTCATGTTCTTTCACATTAAATTATTGTGGAAAAATGGTCCATAGCAAACAAGTCAAAAGGAAAAAAAATATTTTTCTTATAACTTTCCAGAAATGAGTCTATAATACAAACCAGCAAACATAAACTTTTAAATTCTATATTATTGTACCCTTCCTTCCTTCCTTCCTTCCTTCTTCTAATACTGGGTCTATGTCATTATCTTCCTGATTCAGTCTTCTTCGATCTCTAAGACTACAGGTGCATATCACGTCTCCTGGCCTTTAGGTTGGGTAGGAATTGAAACTGGGCTTCCCATGTGGTCCTAGCCTACAGAACACACCATCTTGGCAGTGTGGGCCACCATAACTGGTCTTATATTACTGCATTTCTTAAGCTTATGAACCAAACCATGATTTTTCTAAACAGAATATTGTTGTATAGCTATACCCGCTGCTTCACAGAACGAGAGAAACTTTTTTAGTTTAAATCACACACACACACAAACACACAAACACACACACATGCTAAATAAACTAGTGGATAAAACTAACTGACTTTTTACATGAAATGAAAGATCTGACAGAACAAGTTTGAAAAGTGAACAAAATTCAAACACTGAGTTGTTTGTGTTGCAATAAGCAAACATTTTCCTAAGTTTGCATTTTTAATTTTTAAAGTGCTTTACCTTTTCACTTTCTTATAGTTTAATCTAGCATTTACTCAGGTGAATTTCTGCTGAATTCCTTTTTTAAAATCAGTTTTTGAGATTAAAGTCTTTGAAATTAAAATATTTGCACCAGAATTATTTTCCAGTATTTTTTAGCTGTGTGTCTGAGTGGGTTTCTTGAATTATTCAAGAATACTGAGCATTAAAGTAGATTTATAATTTTAAGGCACTACTTCCCCAAAGTACTAGAGTCTCTAATCTTCCTTTCAATCATGTCACTCAAATATCTGGAAAGTGCTTGCTCCTGTAGTTAGTTCATAAATCTACAAATTATTGTCAGCCCATGGATCTGAAAAATATAATAGTAGCAACAAAAGACAGAAGACAGGTGAGAGATTTAAACATTCTCTCAATACAATATATTCAAATAGAAATTTTACCAAAGAAGTTATAGGAAGGGCACATTAAAGAAAAGATATTTAATATTATTAGACACTAGGGAAATATGCATTTAATCCATAATAAGGTATCACTTCAAATCCACCTGAATAGATATAATTTAAAATAGTGATAATACTAGGTATTAGCAAGGATATAGAAAAACTAGAACCATCATATAAATTGCTAGTGGAAATGTAAAATGATAGAAAACTTTGGAGAACAATTTGGCATTTTCTTAAAAAGTTAGACATACACCCACCATAGGACCCAGTAATTGCACTCCTATCCATCTTCCTGTGACAAATGAAAACATATGTTCATACAAAGATCTGTTTGCAAATGTTAGAGCAATATTATTCAAAATGCCAAAAATGTAAAACAATTCAAGTATCAATTGATGATGAATAAACAACCAGGGTAAAACTCCATACTGAGTAATACTCAACAATAAAAATAAACTATTGTTACTTGAAACAACATGAATTAACCATCAAAAAACTTTTTTAAAAGAATTTTTTATTTATTTAATTCTATGTTATTACTTTTTAAATTTTTTAAATTTTTTATGCATTCAATCACATTATTTAGCTTACAAAGTGAGCATTTCAATATGTGATCATTTCTCCCCAATCCAGTTGATCAAAATATCTTCAACAGATAACACCACACCTCTCCATCCCATCAATGCTCTGCCTCTGTATCCTTCCTCCAAATGTCCTTCCCCAGACTCAACTCCTCCACACAAACCATATCTGGCTTTCACACCCATCTCTTGTGTTTGTACATCCTTTAGTCAATCCGTTTCAGTCATAGAGTGCAGACACTCAGTATATATTAAGTGGGGACATACAATGTCTCTCCTTCATAGCCTGGCTTGCATCACTCAGCAGCAAATCTTCCTTATTCTCCCACTTTATGTCAAAATCCAGAGTTTTGATGGTATTATTACTTTTTCATTTGACCAGAGAGAGACA
>NW_006205070.1:41834-54140 GCF_000334495.1 Tupaia belangeri chinensis | reverse complement strand
AGAGAGAAAGCAAGCTGCCAGGTCCAGGACTGGAACCATGGCCAGCCATGTGGGAATACAGTGCCTTTATCCACCATGCCACCTGCCAGTCCACCATCAAAGAATTTTTAAGTGAAAGGAGTTAGACACAAAAGCCTAGATAGCATATGATTTCATTTTAATAAAAGTTCTATACAAACAGAAAGCACAACAGTGATTGCATGAGGCTTGGGATGATAGCGTGGAATAGATGTGAGGAACAATTGAGGGTAATAGAAATATTTTAGAACAAGATTGTGGTGATGGTTGTAGGACTGTGTAATTTGCTAAAAAATAAAATTGTATACTAATGAGGGACTTTAAGCTATTTAAGTTATAGCATTAGATTGAGAATTGCCATTGCATCATGGCAGAAGATGACTCTTCTCTCTTCAATAAAGTTATTTGCTAAGAGACAATAAAACTTTTACAATGAAAGTTTTTCTAATAGATCTGTGCCTAGCATCAATGTTCCAGTAACAGACCTAGCTTGTTTATAAACCAAATGTGAATCACTCTGGCAGAACCATGGTTGGGGACAAGATTCCAGGTGTCAAGAAATATTTCCGGGAATCACCTCATTGACAAAGACATGTGAGTGGAGGCTATTTAGTTATGATTATTAATTAGTTATAGGTTTGTTTCACTAACATGAAAGATATATGTATACATAAGTATTTAGGACCTGTTACACTCAGGCAATTTGCAATAATAACAGCAAAGGAAACAAGAACAGGAGCAGGATTATCGATGAATTTTTGCACCAATGAGCACAGGCAAGCCCATATCTCTGCCTCCACCTGCAGGTCTCTTCTAAAGACTATTTAATGGATCAATCAGGTCTGTAGACAACTAAGAAGGAAAAGAAGGTGCGAAAGACAGGAAGTTGGCCAGAATTAAGCCACAGAGCTTCCCTTTTAAAATTATGTTAATGATCCCTGAGAAGACATTTTTGGCAACATTTATTAGGTATCCTACAATTTAAGCTATATTGTTCTGAGTGCTATCAAACAATTAAATAAATACAAGCTAATTCATAACATGAAGGATATTTAAGAGTCATTTAATTGTTGAAGAGATTTATATTCCAAAACAAAAGTTAAAAACTCACACATTTTCTTTTTTTAATTTTATTTATTTATTCATTTATTTTAATTTGACCAGAGAGAGATGAGAGAGAGAGAGAAAGTAGGAAAGCAAGCCACTAGGTCCAGGACTCAAACTGTGGTCGGCCACATGGGAGTGTACAGTGCCTTAACCACCACCTCACCTGCTGGTTCCCCCAAAACTCATGCTTTTTTGATTAACAAATTTCCTGTCAAAAAAAAAGAAAAGAAAAAGCCAGAGTAAATATATAAATTCTTAAATGAAAAGATACAAATATCTATAAGGGTTATACTGAGATGGAAGTTGTAGCATTAGAATGAGAATTGCCATCGCATCATGGCAGAAGATGACTCTTCTCTCTTCAGGCAGGGCGGAAGAGGCTATTAGATATAGAGATTATATACAGGCTGAAAGGGTCTATTGGGTGTAGAGATTATATACAAGCTGAAAGTATCTATTGGATATAGAGATTATAGACAGGCTGAAAGGGGTCTATTGGGTATATTCTATACGGTCTGAAAATATCTATTGGATATGGAGATTATATACAGGCTGAAAAGGCTCTATTGGTTATAGAGATTATATACAGGCTAAAAATCTTAGATCTGCCATGCCCTTGCTAACAGCCTCCATTGTGGTACTTAGAGCTGATACTAAGAATGTTTTTAAGGGATGTTTTCTCAAGACTTGACTAGAGGTCAAATAATTAACATCGTAGATTTTGTAATTTGAAAAAAGCAAACAGCATGTTGTATGTTTTGCATCAGATGTCAACCTCACACTTAGCATGTTGTGAGCTGGATAATTCCTTGTTGTGAAGACTGCTTTGAGCACTGTAGGACACAGAACAGCCTCCCTGGTCTCTACCCATTGGATACCAGTCGCACTCCTACCCCAGCTAGACAACCAAAAGTGCTCCTAGAACTTTCCAGATATCTTCTAGGAGAAAAATTGTCCTCAATTGAGAACCAGTTGTCTACCTGGTGAGTTCAAACTTTTTGGAGGAGTCAAATGATCATGTAGGAACTTAGAAAAACTTTGAATTGTCCAGTAACTGTAAGTTGTTGATACCTACAAAATATAAAGATTTTGGAAAGTGAATACATTTTCAAAAAGGAAAGTACCATTGCTCTAGCTTTATTGCATCAACAAACTCCAGCACTAAGAAGAATGAATGAGGAAAATGCATTTATTCTAAGAATTTAATAACTATTGGGATATCAGAAAAGTCATGACGCATTTTGGCACAGAAAAAAAATACTTCATGACTTTTCTGACAACCCAATAAAGAGACTGATTTCCACTATATAACTGATATTGATCTAAGCTATAATAAATAACCTTGATTATGAAGTCACAGCTACAGGTCAAGACAAAATCTGAACTTTATGCACAAAGTTCACCCCCACATTTGATTACAAAGCCCTACTATATACAGAAATCATCATTTAATTAAACCATCAAAGTGAGAAAAGACACAGTATGCTAACTTTTTATGAGCATTAATAGTTGATGGACATGAAAATTCTCCTTATTGATGTAAATTAAGATTGTACTCTAGCTGCCTCCTATTCACTTTATTGGTGAGTGAAGAATCCCCCTCCTACATAGTACAAGATGGCCAGACACATACCAACTATGGCAGATGAAGGAGCGGTTTGCTGTCACATATACTCACAGCCTGGAGAAGGAGGACATTGCATACCACAGAGCTCATTGCAGGGCCACACTAGGGTTTCACTCAGTAACAGAACCAGCAGAAGTCCTGGAGGCAGTCTGTGTAATTACAAGAGGATGTGGTAACTCCTGGTTCCCACAGAATGAGGTGATTGGCTTGGTTCAGTAAATTTGTTGACTGCTATAGAAGTGAAACCCCTTTAGGCTGAGGGTATAGCATGCAACTGATCAGGCTAACAGGGGAATTGACCAGGTAAAACGTCTTTCTACTGGGAATGGGATAGAGGGCAAATCTGTCAAGAATTGGTGGGGAGGGGACTTACAGTTAAGTCTTTGGGACACAAAGACTTCGAGAAGACTCTTCTAGAACAAAGAGATGGAGGCAACACATGGAATTTTAGGCTTTCTAATACATATTCTCAGATACTAAAGTATTTTGTGGAAGTCTCACTTATCTGGAATGCAAAAAGAACACCAAATGGCAGGTACATATTTCCTGCATGAGTTAGGTGTGTTACAGCTTTTTAAAACAAAAGTGAGTCTTAAAGGAATAGACTTGAACTACCCCAAGCATTATTTCAGGGCTTTTAATTGTAGGGCTGGGATTTTTTTGCCCAGAACCTATGGTTTTATCTTTCTGATGGGATTGTGGAGAGCATTACATGTGAAGGTATCTAGGAATCTATATGATAAATGGTAAATAATTCTGCTTATTCATCCATCCATCCATCCACTTGTGTACAACATACAAAATGAGAATCTCAGTTTTATATTAAAGTCAATTCAATAAAGCAGCAAGAAAAATACAATAGATGCAGTTATGTGAAAGTTAGAGACATCCTATCAGGAAGTAGGAGGCAGGCAGGTTAGATGAAGTTGTTGTGGCCTTGTGTTAGGTTAGGTACAAACACTTCCATTTTTCAACTCCAGCATTATGCCATCTCTTGTCCCTAAATGAGTTGAGTCAGAGGCCTATACTAACTCAACACCTAGTAGCCTTAGGTTTGGGAATTTATCTTATAGCTCTGGATGTTAAATCAAGAAAAATGCTAAAATGGTATCTTATTTCTGATCTCATAAGGTATTGATAACTATGTCTGAAACTAAAAATGTTACACTGTACTTCTCTGTGGTGAATTTCAGGTTAACAAAACAAGAACATTATTTTCATAGCCCATTTATTAATGGATTTAAAATATATTCAATTCCCTGAAGTTTGGAAGGACAAAAGACTATATGTAGTATTTGTGTTTGCCCTTAGAGTTGATAAAGAAGAAAAAGAACTCCAACTGTCATATCTTAATAAACTTTGAACTTGCCCGATTTTCTCTATATATAAGTGAGAAGAACTTGGAACTTCACTGTGGGCTGAGTGTCAAGGTATGTTATTAATATTTCTGGCTATTTCTGAATAAGTTCTGGAATCTACCCTTGACTACTACGAAAATCAATGGGGAAATAGAGAACTTCGAGCTTTGTATAGCCCATTATATTTTTCAAAGAACTTCCACTACTATTATTTCATTTGATCTGATCCCAATGTACTTTAGTCCACACAAAGAATAAAGTACACACCAGTAGAGAAAAGGAAGGGGAGACAAGCCCCTAGAAACTCCACCAGCACAGAAGTTTCTTATTTGCTGATGTCCTGAAAGGCTTTCCTTTTCTCCCCCACCTAGACTGTCTTAATGGTGATTGTTGAATATCTAGCTTTAGTTCTCCTTTTCACAAGAACATTATTTTCATAGCCCATTTATTAATGGATTTAAAATATATTCAATTCCCTGAAGTTTGGAAGGACAAAAGACTATATGTAGTATTTGTGTTTGCCCTTAGAGTTGATAAAGAAGAAAAAGAACTCCAACTGTCATATCTTAATAAACTTTGAACTTGCCCGATTTTCTCTATATATAAGTGAGAAGAACTTGGAACTTCACTGTGGGCTGAGTGTCAAGGTATGTTATTAATATTTCTGGCTATTTCTGAATAAGTTCTGGAATCTACCCTTGACTACTACGAAAATCAATGGGGAAATAGAGAACTTCGAGCTTTGTATAGCCCATTATATTTTTCAAAGAACTTCCACTACTATTATTTCATTTGATCTGATCCCAATGTACTTTAGTCCACACAAAGAATAAAGTACACACCAGTAGAGAAAAGGGAAACAAGCCCCTAGAAACTCCACCAGCACAGAAGTTTCTTATTTGCTGATGTCCTGAAAGGCTTTCCTTTTCTCCCCCACCTAGACTGTCTTAATGGTGATTGTTGAATATCTAGCTTTAGTTCTCCTTTTCTTCTCAGGCAGGCAGGGAGCCACAAAGCCACCAGCTCAAAGTTGCCTGCAGAGTATTTCTTCTCCCCTGCAAAAATCAGGGTGGAAGAAGAAAAGAATGAGTAAGTAGGCAGCAGTGAAAGAACCAGGACTGTAGATATTAGGAACAGTATAGGAGGGGTTAGGGAGTGGAAGAAGGGGAATGGGAAATAAAGGTTTTACAGACACAAAATGAAGATATCCCTGTCAGGACCAGCAGTTAGCATAATGGCTATGTCGCTAAACTCCCATATAGCCGATGGTGGTTTGAGGCCCAGAGCATGTGGCTTAAATTCATGCCGGGCGCATGTGCGTGCATGCCCAAGATTCTGAGAGGAGAATGGAGGAGAAGGGATTGCAGCGTGGCCATCCCACCTGGGGGGTGATTTCTCACTTTCTATCTCTCTGTCTCTCTCTATCTTTCTGGCCAGCGCAGGTGCCCTATAGCAAAAAGATCCCTATTGATGATAATATGTATGATAATGTCTTGGACTAGACTAACATGCAATATATTCTTGCTAGGAATATATGTAAACTGTAAGGATGTGCAGTAATTAAATGTAAAAAAAAATCATATTTAAAAGAAATTTTAAAAGAACCAGGACTCTAAAAATCTGTTCCCTTCTCTTCTGACTTGAGTTGTTAAGATTTGGTGCAAGGGTGTTAACAGTGAAGAACATGGAAATGTATAGAAGGGTAAAAGAGCTAAAATTCTATCCTTTAAAACCTAGGTAATTGGTCCTGGGCACAATCAATGAATTAAGTAGCTCAAACTTTATTAACATGAAGAATTGCAGCTGAATTTTCCTCTCGGTCTTCAAGCAGGTTATTCACAGTTTTGGAAGACTACTCTAAGGGCCACACTAGGAGCGCAGCTGAACTTGACCAGTGCAATGGGCCTAGAACAATATTGTTTTTGGAAGTAATGACTGATGATGGGTTAGATAATTCAGGTGACAAAATTTTAGCACTCCTGCACCAGTCACTGCTCGACTGGACACTGTTATTTATAAATTGTGAACATACACTACACATTTTCCTGTCATAACAATAGTCCTAGAGAATGTTGAGAACCAAAGAGGGGGTCATCTCTAAACACACACACACACACACACACACACACACATACACACACTTTTTAATTTGTTAAGTTTGGGTATCATAGAACAGAAGAATCAGGGGAGACAGAAAGTTGTATTTGATGTACCCACATGAGCCCACAACAGATGAGAAACTGTAGCCCCAGTCTCGGCTCCTCACAGGGTGATCCACATCCAGCCAAAGTTTTCTCAGTCTTTTTGAACTCTGGCCAAATTGGTTATCCTTGGCCAGATAACAAACTGATAATCTGTCAAATTCTGATTCTCAAACCCTTCGATGAAGAGCATACCATAAATTGAAGATGCGAAATAATCTTATTGTCAAAAGAAGAGAGTGCATCTTCTGTTGTGATTTTTCTTTTAAGAACACTGTTGTAAATAAAGCACACAAACGTCCTTGTGTAAATCGCATAATTGGGCACACAACTCTTAGCACCACTTAAAGGTGACTGGCAATATATTTGGTAGCTTAGCTACAGGGTGTGTGTGTGTTACACTGTGAAAAACCTAGGCAGGATGTGGGAAAACCACTGGAATTGGACTCAAGACAACTGATTTTGAATCCCAGTTCCTCTACTAACTGCACATATAAATTCTGAGAAATGCTTACCTGCTCCACGTCTTCGTTTCTTTACATCTCAACGTAGCTGTGGTTCTGGTTCACTTGCAGTATTTCCTTCAGCAGTCAAAGTTTGCTGCTGGGTGACTGACCTGAGACACACCCGTATTTAAACTAAAGCATGTAATGCTGATTTGGCGAGATTAAACAAAACGGGCCTGACTTAATGTAGAACAGCTGGGTGTTTTCAACAAGCTTACAGAAAGCCAAGTTCTCCTTGCTGGTTAGGAATAAAAGCATGCTGACAAGTCTGAGGGTTAGACTATTAAGGTGTCTTCTGTTCTTCATTGCATTGCCAGGAGAAAATGCTCATGGGTTAGAAAGTTCTGTCTTATCTTGCTGTTAAATAGCACCTGGTGGCACCTGGGCATTCATACAAATTTAGATATTTTACTATGTTCTTATAATTGGTATCTCTCCCAATGGAGTGATTACCACAAAACTTAAAAGGAGAGATTGTCATTTGTTGTTGAGTGTGTATATAAATGTGTGTGTATGTGTGTGAGAGGAAAGAGAAAAAAGGAACAAAAAGCATGTATATAAATGTGTGTGTATGTGTGTGAGAGAGAGGAAAGAGAAAAAAGGAACAAAAAGCGGAAGCATCATTAATTACTGTTAATTTGTTTAGAAAGCATCTCTGCTTTGGCACTCCATTTAGTTATGTGCGATCATCTTTGTCTTGATTTCTGTGTAATTGTGAGCTGGCTCTAGAATTCTCTGTTTATACCATAATGCTTCCATGAAAAGGACAAACTTTTATTTGTTTTCCAATCAAAATGTAATTTTGCACAAAAAAAGCAGTAAGTATAAATCACTCTTCAGTGTTCTCTAAAAAACAACCCTTAAACTTCTGTTTCTTTAATTAGGAGAAAAAAAAAATCTGCAGTTCTCATTGCCTCCCTATATTATTTATTCAGCTCTTGCTTTTTAATAGGACTAGTGGAAAAGCCATTTATAACTCTTTCCAAAAAATGAGAAAAATTATTCTTTATTCCATATATATTCTGCTCTTTATATCTCCTAATTTCACAGAATAGAATAAACCCATAATGCTAGGATAATATCCTAACATTTAAACATATTGATAGATATTATTTTAGATATGTTGCTAGAATTAAGAAACATTCACAGAAATTCCACTTGTAGAGGTTTTTTTTTTAATTTATTTAATCAATTTCAAAACCACGATTTTCTTTTTGGAGAGGTTTTTGCTTTAGGACACATGCACTCGCCAGACAGAGAGAGACAGAGAGACAGAAAGCAAGAAATCACCCCCCCAGGAGGGATGGCAATGCTAAAATCTCTTCTCCTCCATTCTCCTCTCAGGATCTCTTCTTTTATTTATTTTATTTTTTTTTTGAGAGGTTTTTGCTATAGGGCACGTGTGCTCCCCAGACAGAGAGAGACATAGAGACAGAAAGCGAGAAATCACCCCCCAGGGGGGATGGCCACACCGCAATCCCTTCTCCATTCTCCTCTCCGGATCTTGGGCACACACGCACATGCGCCCAGCGGGAGTTAAGCCACCGTGTCCAGGACATGAACCGTGGTCGACCACATGGGAGTCCAGTGACATAGCCATTACGCTAACTGTTGGTCCCATCCTCTCAGGATCTTAAGCACGCATGCATATGCACCCGGCGTGAGCTTAAGGTACTGAGTCTAGGACTTGAATCGTGGTCAACTACATGGGAGTCCAGAGACATAGCCACTATGCCAACTGCTGGTCTCCAAACTGCAATTTTCAACGAAGATCCAGTAAGGTTCCATAAAATGCACATTTTATTCTGTATCATGAAAAAATATCCACATTTAAATAAAATATGAAAAAGCAAAGTTTATTGTGCTAAAACCCAGGATTTTGGGGGGGTTGGAAGCTTCCACCTGCCAATTCACTTTTTCAAAGACTATTTCTTGAGGACAAACTTTAAATAAAGCCAGAATCACCACAAACTTCTCATAAGCAATCAAATTTTGGTCACAGATATTCCAGAATTGACCCTACAGTCACAAAGTTAAAATATTTTTACACATCTCTTCTCAGCAATAAGGTGATTGACCTACTGCACATACACATTTTTCTATATTACATATTGCGATACCTTTAAGTAGAAAAGCATGATCTGATTAGCACAAATCATACTTTGAATAGCAAATAAGTACTGCTTAGCATAATCATATTAAAAACAGCCCACATGATGTTTTTACACTGCTTCCTTGGTCAATAGGTAAATCATTTATTTCAGTGAATTAGCCCTTGAAGACAGAGGCATTATTCATACCCACAGTTCCTATAAATATGGTTGCAGTGGCAAGAACATTTAAGAATTTGCAAAAATAGAATCCCATAGTAACAGTGTTATAGTTTGGAATTTACATTATAATTTACAAACTGTTGCAACGAGTGTAAACGAAGTCACTAGGACATAGACTAAAAATAAATCTATAGTTTTCAATAAATCATAAATATGCATGTTTTAATTAGTCTTGTCAAGTACCAAGCACTTCTAGAAGTCCATACTCTTTTAATAAACTACAAAGAATGTGTCAAGGTAGAAATGGCTCTAAACTGGTTTCCAATTTCAATGCAATAGCAGTCATTTAAGATATCTACTCCTAATATGAAGTATGTGTTTCCTCCTGCTTTAACTATAAATAAGTTCCAAGGTGGAAGGCAACTATTTGATGTAAGATACCTAAGATACTGGTGTAGGTGTAGTCAATCATAAGGATAAGGGATTAAGAGAATTTCAATGTGAAAACATTCCTGCAGAGATCAAAAAGTGATCCCTACCAATAGTTGTTCTAAAATTAAAATGTTAAATATTCCTGGCTTTAAATGAGATCTCGCTGGATTTCATGTAAGTTGGTAATTCATGGCTTGGACATAGTACACTGATATTAAAGACCCAGGTCTATCAAACTTTTTGATATGGAATTAAAAAATTGTTCTTTGTTGTGACTCTGATATTAAAGACCCAGGTCTATCAAACTTTCTTTGATATGGAATTAAAAAATTGATCTTTGTTGTGACATTGCATAGCTTGCTAGTTAGCTATTTTTCCTGTGTATTCAGTCTTGACCTCATTAGTACGCTTCTCCATTCTGCTTTGGTTTAATAAGCTCAGGAGCAAATGTTCATGACTTCAACAGCTCTGTGATCAGCTAGAATCTTTTATTACTTTTGTCATCAAGTCTACTTTTCATAACTTAATGCAGATTCTGATCATGGCAGGAAGGAGATAAATTTTATATTTAAAGAAAATGATCCAGAGGATAAAAAGGATAAAATATGTGATAATGAGTTACTTAAATCAGTTATGAATATTAAATCTGGTTTATTCGGACGATAAGGTAGATATGCTAGCCTTGACTGTTCTAGTCATTCAGCAGTTAGCAATTCTGCATGAATGAGAGGGTGGTCAGATCTTCTTGGCTTTATTAAGATACAGCATGATCAATTAGGTGCTTAAGGGCCTGAGCTTCTAAATCTAAACCAGAGGTTCAAAGCCCATTACTTAGTAGAACACTCATCTCTAAAAAACAGCCTCGACATTGACAAGCTGTCAACTACTTGCTAATTTTTGTTAAAATCTTAACAATAATTATGACAATAATATCATAAACAAACACTATTAAAGAGGCACCACACACAGAAAAAACATTAAGATTAAGCAACTACTATCCCTTCCCTTTTCTTTTTTCTTAATATCACATGCTATATAATTTGGTTAATTTTGACCAAACACCTTTACAAGTAGCACAAGTCATAGTCTCACTTAAATAATAAGGGAATGATAATGTAAGAACCAGGGACAAAAAGTGAGCTAACAATTAAAAGCATTGGATAGTGCCACTGGGGTCCTCCATAGCTACTATGGGGAAAAAAAATAGGATGTTCCTTCCCATGGTTACCTCCAACTCTTATTGACAAAGTGAAGAAAAGGTGGCTTGAGTTGAGAATCACAGAGTATAATGTTGTAGTATCTTGTTTTTCTCCTTATCTCAAGATAGTCATATTAAAAAGCTCAACAGAGAAAATAAATAAGGCATGTTTATAAGTTAACATTTTTTTCACTAGAGAAAATTATTTATAGTCTCTGGAGTATAATAACTATACATACCCAAGCCCATTAAATTTGGAAATAAAAACACAAGTTGCCATTCTAAACAGAAATAGTTCATTTAGATAATGCATTTCTTAGTGGTTTGGCCAAGAAGCAAATATCAGTGTAATCAATAAAAAGATCTGAATAATTCTCTTAAAACTCAGGGGATCAAAAAAAAAATTTGAAAACAAAGCTTCTCTGGGGAACCAGCAGTTAGTGTAATGGCTATGTCGCTGGACTCCCATGTAGTCGACCGCAGTTCGTGTCCCAGACCCGGTGGCTTAAAACTCACGCCGGGCGCGTGTGCGTGCGTGCCCAAGATCCCAAGAGGAGAATGGAGGAGAAGGGATTGCGGCATGACCATCCCCCCTAGGGGGTGATTTCTCGCTTTCTGTCTCTATGTCTCTCTCTGTCTGTCTGGCGAGCGCACGTACCCTATAGCGAAAAACCTCTCAAAACAAACAAACAAACAAACAAAAAAAAAAACAAAGCCTCTCTGGAATCTCATTCAAATTCCAATATTGAAAAAGAAAAATAACTTTAAAATAAAATCCTGAATGTTGGGGCCAGCAGGTGGCATGCTGGTTAAGGTCTGGAGTCCACATGGCCGACCACAGTTTGAATCCTGGACCTAGCAGCTTGCTTTCTCACGTTCTCTTTGTCTCTGGTGATGTGCTATAGAACATACATAGAACATACACGCCCAATAACAAACTTAAAAATTAATTAATTAAATTCAATAAATTACTCTTTTTTAAAATCTTGAATGTCATTTGCTTTCCTTAACTATCACACATGACCTTTTTAGGTTAAACTGAAAAAGGAATTGTTGACACTACTGAAAATATGGTCAAGTTGCTTCTTACCCATAAACACACCAAAAACAAAGCCTCTCTGGAATCTCATTCAAATTCCAATATTGAAAAAGAAAAATAACTTTAAAATAAAATCCTGAATGTTGGGGCCAGCAGGTGGCATGCTGGTTAAGGTCTGGAGTCCACATGGCCGACCACAGTTTGAATCCTGGACCTAGCAGCTTGCTTTCTCACGTTCTCTTTGTCTCTGGTGATGTGCTATAGAACATACATAGAACATACACGCCCAATAACAAACTTAAAAATTAATTAATTAAATTCAATAAATTACTCTTTTTTAAAATCTTGAATGTCATTTGCTTTCCTTAACTATCACACATGACCTTTTTAGGTTAAACTGAAAAAGGAATTGTTGACACTACTGAAAATATGGTCAAGTTGCTTCTTACCCATAAACACACATTTGGCAATCTGCCTCTACTCATGACTTTTTTTTTTTTTTTTTTTTTGGGGGGGGGGGGGATTTTTCCCACTCATGCCGCAGCCT
>NW_006205070.1:33119-41791 GCF_000334495.1 Tupaia belangeri chinensis | reverse complement strand
AGGGGGGATGGTCACGCCGCAATCCCTTCTCCTCCATTCTCCTCTCGGGATCTTGGGCATGCACGCACACACGCCCGGCGTGAGTTTTAAGCCACCGGGTCCAGGACACGAACCGCGGTCGACTACGTGGGAGTCCAGCAACATAGCCATTACGCTAACTGCTGGTTCCCTCTACTCATGACTTTTAACTGCTAGGGAAAGTGAGAGGAAATTACTGACACAGGTATCTTCTGCCAATTCAATTATAATTTCAACCTCTGCCATTTATTCAGATCTATCATGGAAAACTAAACATTTACATGTACAGTACAACTTTTCAAAATTATTTTAATTTATGTTATACTTTGAAATACATGTCTTGGGCCCTGCAGGTGACATGGTGGTTAAGGTGCTAAACTCTCACATGGCCAACAGTGGTTTGAGTCCCAGAAATGGAGGCTTATGTTCTCACTCCCCTCACCTCTTTTTCACCTCTCCCTCTCTAGTGAATGCATAAGCTCTATAGCAAATTAAAAAATAATAAGATTTTTAACAAAGAATAATACATGAAAAAGAAGTATATGTCTTGAAAGACTTGTATTTACGGTTGAATTAGAGCTTGCAGTGTTAGCATTGCATAACATGAAGTATCACTTTAAGGTTTGAGTTTTTTAATCAATTCCTTCATAAGGTTATGGAAAAAAATGTGTAACCTAAATAAAGTTGTTAGCATAGTATAAGTAGAGAGCAAGCTCTCAATGTATATGAGTCTAATTATCTTATTTAACTGCAAAGCCTAAGGTTACTTTCAAGTCCTCTCTCGGCTCAGGCCTCACCATCATCCAGTTCTCAACCCAAATCTCAATGGTACTGAGCCTTGTAAAGCACAGAAACACATTGGCCTCATCGTAAAAATCAAGAAACTGAAAATCTCAAGTGAAAATAGTTGCTTTTATAATTTCCACCTTCTTTATTTATTTATTTTTTTACTTTATTTTTTTTTTTGAGAGAGAGATTTTAGCTATGGGGCGCATGCACTCGCCAGACAGAGAGAGACATAGAGACCGGAAGCGAGAAATCACCCCCCAAGGGGGATAGTCACGCCGCAATCCCTTCTCCTCCATTCTCCTCTCGGGATCTTGGGCACGCACGCACACGCGACTGGCATGAGTTTTAAGCCACCGTGTCCGGGACGTGAACCGCGGTCGACTACATGGGAGTCCAGCGACATAGCCATTACGCTAACTGCTGGTTCCCCCACCTTCTTTTCATTTTATTTTATGTTAATTTATTTTATACAAAGAAAAATAAATAAATAAATAAGTGAGGAGGTTGGTGTTTTTTTTAAAAAAATAATAAATAGAATACCCCCATAGGAAAACACATGCTAATACTTTTATAACATGTGGTACATAGCAAGCATTAAATAATTTTAGTTCAAACTAGGCAGTGGCACAGTGTTAACACAATTGGACCCACAGGGGAAAGGTTCTGGGTTCACATCCCAAAACCTCCCTGAGCACACTTGTGTGTTCTTGATCTAGGCCAGCTGGACTGTGGAGTGGTCCTTTAGGGGGGGTGCCTGTCTCTCTTATGTAATAAGTGAGTAAATAAACCTTAAAAAATGTATTCATGTCTCTTTTCTCTATGTAACATGATTCAGAACTTTAGTTAGAATCTAGAATCAACTACAAATTCTAGCACAATCTAAACAAGAATGTCAATATATATGTTCACCTATTTTCTCCTAATACTTTCTCAAACATTCACAAACTTCACGTGATGCAGTTTTGTAAACTTAAATACACAGTAACATTTGGATTTGAGTGACAGATATTTTAAGCCCTTATCATATGACTGAGAGCAAATTATTTTGCATAAAATTATTTGACTATTAAAGCTATTAATAATAATCATCATCGGCAATGTTTAACAAATCTATTTGCTGGACATAAGTAGGTAAAATCATTTAGTTAATTACTTTGTTGTAAAAAGTTTTAGGGTTTTTCAGCACTTATCTTCACATACTCTATGGTTCCAAACTGATTTTCTGTATAATATGTAGATCACATATTTTGAAAATTATAGGAATTATAAATCAAGTTCCTTTATCATGAAAATAAAATTAATATTAATTGAAATTTCACAAATGCTTATCTTTATTATTTCTGAGGCAGAAATGAACCTAGGAACCAAGGAGAATTTTAATCCTTAATTCTTTTTTAAAAATGGCTCAGGGAAAAGCCATTGTATGAAGACTGGAAAATAAACCAGTAAAATTCAGAGTAAGCATTTTGTTTTAGGATAAGAAAAGTCTAGCAATTCCTAAGTGTTGAACATACTGAATATCTCACATTTTCAGGGAAAGAATTATTAGCAAAGTCATTGTGAGCATCGAAATCTCTAGTTATGGAAATATTTTTAATAAGGAAAGTTGGATAAAGTCCAAGAGATAAAAGAAACTGTAACCTTGGGAAAAATTAATAGAAGCCTTTGCAGAGAAAAAGAGAAAAGAAAGGTAAATGGCAAATGTTAAAAAGAAGGAATACAGCCATTAATATTAAGCTTGTGATGATTCTGTGAAAATCAAGGAAATTTGAGAAAAATATTCTCTTGAAGATGCAAATTCACATGCAAGAGATATGGAAACCTGAATGTGTATTTCTTTGAATTGGGATTGTTCATTTAACTTCATTTTAAACCTGAATCTTTCGCAATTTTTTATGGAGACTAGAAACATTTCACATAAGTACTCTCTTGCTTAAGAATAAGAAAAATATTTTTCTTTCTTCTTTTTCTTTATAGTTTTTGCTATAGGGCATATTTGCTCAAAGGTGAGAGACAAGAGACAGAAAAAGTGAGAAATCACTTCCCAGAGGGGATGGACATGTTGCAGTCCTCTTCCCCATCCTCTTCTTGGGATTTCGGGCATGCACACACCCGAGCCCAGCATGATTTTCAAATTGCCAGGTCTGGGACTCAAACTGCAGAGTCGGTCATGTGGGATACAGCTGCCTTAACCTCCATGCCACCTGCTGACTCAGAAAAAAAAATTTAAAAAGCATGTAGACAGTATGGATATATTTTCATTTATTTCTTATTCAAGTACTAGGATTGCCTTTAGTTTAGTGATTCATAGTATTTAAAGTTCACCCTCTCCTGACACTTGGAAAATGCACCTGAATTTGTCCTTTTATTTTGCCTGGTGATGTACCAACCAGGAAAATATGGCTCAATTTAAAAATGTGAATGTTGGGCCCGCCATTGGTGTGTTGGTGTTCTCACACGGCTGACTACACAGTTCAAGTCCCAGGCCCAGCACCTTGAAAAACATGTCCAATACCTCTGTGTGCATGCCAACATCCTGAAAGGAGGATTGGAGGAGGAAGGATCGTGGTGTGACCATCACTCATGGAGAGTGCCTTCTTTCCTCTTCACTCTCTCAGGCAAGCGCACATGCCAACTGGCAAGCTTTTTCTTTAAATGGGAATGCTATGGTTTTGTGTCTGTTCACATGCCTCTGTTGGTGTTGCTTCATCTACGTTTTTTTCTTTTTTTTCTAATGGCAGATCCAGAATTAGCCAATCCCCAGTGAAAAGACTGCACACGGGACCAACAGTTGGTGTAATAGCTATGTCACTGGATTGCCACATAGTTGACCGTGGTTCAAATCTCGGACCTGGTGGCTTAAACTCACACCAGGCGCGTGTGCGTGCGTGCCCAAGATCCCGAGAGGAGAATGGAGGAGAAGGGATTGCAGCATGGCCATCCCCCCAGGGGGGTGATTTCTCTCTATCTTTCTGTCTCTCTCTGTCTTCCTAGCAAGCACATGTGCCCTATAGCAAAAAACTCTAAAAAAAAAAAAGAAGAAAGAAAGAAAGAAAGAAAGAAAGAAAAAAAGAAAGAAAGAAGAAAGAAAGAAAGAAAGAAAGAAAGAAAGAAAGAAAGAAAGAAAGAAAGAAAGAAAGAAAGAAAGAAAGAGAAGACTGCACAACAGTAATGCAAAGCTAAGGTAGAAATAATAATATTTTCTATAAACACCAGAGTTGATCAGATTGCACTGCCAATGAACATACTCACACCTACGTATGTGTAAATTGTGACCTTCACTCTGCTCCTCCTTGTAGATTTGTTGCAAAGATGGAAATGCAAATTCTGACTTGACTTCATGAGTCCACCTAGCTGTCACCACTGACCTCCTTAAGTCAGAATGTTCATTTTTGTTCTGATTATGTGGTCCTGTGTACATCACCTCTCGATTTATTTTCCTGGGTCAAGATATGATAAATCTTTTCTATAATGTCAAATTGATTTTAATTGACCCTCTAAAGCCATAGTCTTAGAGTTTTTGTTATCTAAGCTGCTAACAACATTTGGGCTTTGAGTACAAAATTTAAGAGCAAGTCAGTTGAAAAGACTTGTCTTACATATGCTTATGATACACACAGAAAGCACCTATGAGTTGGAATGCCTCAGGCCTATCGCAGCAGATAAAAATATAAATGTGGCAAATCATTTAGAAAATAAAAGGATTACAGTGGATAATAATATGTTGAGGTCAGTGATAACCATTCCCTTTAAACCTCTTTAATTTTGCTTCTTAAAAATATAGGGCATTTATAATTAACCATTCTTGGGGCCAGTAAGTATGGTGTGTTGATTAAGGTGCTGGATTCCAACATGGTCTACCACATTTTGAGTCCCAGACCTGTGGCTTGAGAAACGTGCTTGGCTTGTGTTCCTGCATGCCCAAAATTCTAGGAAGAGAATGAAGAAGAAGGGGTTGCAGCAGCCATCCCTCAGGGAGTGATTTCTCACTTTCCCCCATCTGTGTCTCTCCAGCAAATGCCACACACCCTATGGCAAAACCCTAAGATAAATTAATTATTTTAATTAAAATGAACCATTCTTTAATGTGGGAAATAGTGTTTTCTTTCAAAACAATGCCCAATTTGTAATTTGTAATAAGAGTTTTTAAATCTAGCTTGACAGAAAGATTAGCAAAAACTCAGTATTTCCACTCAATAATTCCTCTGGTGCACAAATTATTCTACTTTGTTTCTACATGTTCTTGCTATTTTTTTTTTTTTTTACCCAAAGGACCATGACAAATGCAGTGACTGAGAGTTTGATTCAAGACCATCTTTGCATCATGAACGTATAATGAAATGAATCTTATTTTCAAAAACAAATGTTTACCATGCTGTAACTTCATTGAATCACCAATATTAATAATCATAACTTTTTAAAGAATTATGTAATTTTGTTGATTATTATTATTTTTAAAATTTTACTAGAGAGAGAAAGAGAGGGAAAGTAAGAAAGCAAGCCACCAGGTCCAGGATTTGAACCATGGTCGGTTATGTGGGGGGTCCAGCACTTTAACCACCATGCTCCCTGCTGGCCTCAATAATCGTAACTTTTTAAATTAAAACAATGTCACTTAGAACACAATAACCTCAGTGGTTTTTCGAGGCCATTCACTGGTTTTCCTTTTCATTAAGCCATTTTTTTTTCCAGTTTGAGATATACATTTTAAAATGTATGAGCCATCATCCATTTATTATGGTCATCATACATTTATTAACTCTTATTTCAGAGGTAAGAAATCTGTTACATGCCCAACCACAGTGGGGTACACCTTTAAGACAGTGTTCTCCATAGGCTAGGACCACACGAAGACCCAGGTTTAATTCCAGGTCCAGCCTAAAGGCTGGGTACAGGGTCATGTGCCTATTATCCCAGCCACTGAGGAGGCTGCCACAGGAGGATCAGGAGCTCAAGGCTGGCCTGGGCAACACAGTGAGACCTGGTCTCTAAAAGAGCCGGGTGTATTGGTGCATGCCTTCAGTCTCAGCTGGGAGGCTGAGGCAGGAAGACAGAGACACAGCCAGACCCTATCTTTTTTAATTTTCTTTTTGGAGAGAATTGTGCTTTAGGGCACTTTCCAGACAGACAGACAAAAAAGTGGGAAATCACCTCCCACTTGGTGTGGGCGGGGTGGTGTGATGGTCATTCTGCAGTTCCTTCTCCTCCCAGGATCCTGGGCATGCACATGCACATGCCTGGTATGAATTTTAAGCCACCAGGTCCAGGACTCGAACCACGGTCAGCCATGTGGGAGTCCTGCAATGTAACTACCACGCCATCTGCTGGCTCCAAGACCCTATCTTAAGAAATAAAAAATAGGGGCCAGCAGGTGGCATGGCAGTTAAGGCACTGGATCCCACATGGCTAGCTTCATGCTTTGAGTCCTGGATTTGGTGGCTTGAGTATCATACTGGAAGCATTATGCAGACATGCCCAAAATCCAGAGAGGAAAGTGGAGGATAAGTGTGGACATCCCCCCACCCCCAGGGGATTTCTCACTTTCTCTCTCTCTCTCTCTCTGTCTCTCTGTCTCTCTCTCCTCTTTCTCTCTCTGGCAAGTTCACAAGCCTTATAGCAAAAAACAAAAAGCAAACAAAAATAGTATTTTACTTTGTACTGATGGAATTGTGTATCTTGAGTAACTGATAAGTACTTTTAGAAAAAGTGAGAAATGAACACTTACTGACATGCTTATTACTTTTACTAAAAAAAATTGGGAATTCCTGCCTAGCAGTATGATTAAATAGAATAAAAAAGGTTAGAACATCTACCTATGTGTTTCTCCTCTTTCTCTCTTCCTTCCCTCCAAAGGCCACCATTCTCTCCATGTTTGTTTGATTAGTAGTTATAAATTTCCAGATCATTTTCAATTGTGCTCACAAGCCACTACCTAGTAATTACTTAGCAACCTACTCTTCTCCCCACCAATTGCTGACCAGAGAAATCTCTTTTGCAATCTAGGAGACTAGATAGTGGACATATCATGGCTTATGTCCTATTAAAGAAAGGAAAAAGTAGGACCTGCAGATTGCATAATGGTTATGGCATTGGACTCCCACATTGTCAACCGTGGTTCGAGTCCCAAAACCAGGGGCTTATAACTCCCGCCAGGCATGTGTGCATGTGTGTGTGCCCAAAATTCTAAGAGGAGAATGGAACAGAAGGGATTGTGGTGTGGCCATTCCCCCTGGGGAGTGATTTCTTGCTTTCTGTCTCTCTCTCTCTCTCTGGTGAGCAAAGGCACCCTATAGCAAAATTCTCTTTAAAAAAAAAAAAAGGTGAATATGATCCATTGTTTTAATGTGCTGTTTACCTGAGAGGAAGATAGTTCATCAATCAGATAGTATCCTGATATCAGAAGGGAGCACTTTACTCTTTGTTATTTATTGGCTGAGGAAACTGAAGCATTGGACACATTAAAAATCAGTTAATTTGCCCAAAATTACATTGCTGGATCATGGCAAGGCTAGATACAGAATCCACGACAGAGCTCAGATACCTACCTGCGGGTGTTTCTAAGAAACCATCTTTCTCCTCCCACCCCTCTGAGACCAAGAGAAAAATACTTCCACAATCAATAAAGAAATATTAAAGCACGACATTCACATAATTATAAATTATTTATATTTTAAAGTTATCCAGGTATCATATGTACATTCTAGACAAATTTGCTCATTGTCTACATGAAATTTTGGAAAAGAGACTCCGAGAAAATACCTTAAAAGATACAAATTATACAAGATAGTGGAATTCATTAGGAATACGACAATTTCACAAATATCAGCCACTGCACACTTCAAAACAGTCACTGCTCCAAAGGTTAATTTCAACAAAATTTTCCAAAATAATTCAGTTATTTAAAATAGACTGCGAAATGGACCAGCTATCACAGGTGAACAACATCTCCATGAGTTTTAGGGTAAATGTGATTGGTTTGAGGGATCTTAAAAGTTAATTTGCAAAATGGCATTTTTTAGTAAGTAACTAAGATTCCGGTTAAAGTTCTCAATACTGTAGAAGTACATATTTGTTCTAGGAACAATTGAAAACTCCCCAATTTCAAATTCTCTTTCCTCTGATATACACAAAGTAATTTTTTAATTCTTAGAATGTTTGTACTTCTTCGATACTTAAGGTGAGATGAAACCAGGGTCATAATAACTTTTCCATTTTAATGATGAAGTATGTCCGTATTCAGCCACTGGGCCCGAACCACTCTAAGTACCATTTAGGTCAACGTGGAACGTCAGTAGCTTTGAGGTTGTCATCTGTCCTTTGTGCACTATTTGTCTTTTATCATAAGCTCTTCCATCTACTCAGTCACATTTCGTGCCACTGACATGGACTGATACAATGCGCCATTATGAAGCACAGCTCACATTGCTGTTCTTGTTTGACTTTTGCTATGATATTACAACCACCTGTCCAGGATACGTCTGATCTTATCAATGTGATCATAGAAAAATATTGAAGATGTGTACATTGCTTTGGAAAATGTTTGGATTTTAAACACGTATCCATTTACTTCTATTAGTACATTGTTCAGAAATACAATAGTAAAAATTTTGTTTGGGGTTCTGGATGTACCAAGAAGATCTAGACAGTGTAGGAATAAAACATGCAGTGATCTGGTCCCCGAAAGAGCATCTACTGTCTATGTGCTGGTTGAGGCAACACAGAACATGATTGTATCATTATTACATGTATTAAAGCAAGTATTCATCCTTCATTCAAATCTGAGGAAGTTCAACTGCTAAGAATTGTGGATTCTGGGAACCTAAGAGACTACATTATATACAGCGTTCGCTGAACACGTGCATTCC
>NW_006205070.1:25447-32902 GCF_000334495.1 Tupaia belangeri chinensis | reverse complement strand
TGCAAACAGCAGAGTGCATTCAGCACCACATGATGTCATGCACACAAAGAACAGAGGTGGCTGGGAAAGAATGCTGTGATAACTGCACCATAAATAAACACTGATGCCTTTCCACACTTGTCGACACCCTGGGGCAGTCCGAACCACTGTTTCTTTCCCATATGGATGAAAAACAATGTTGTAGTTTGATTAGGTGAAACTCTGAGTCAATGTCAGAACACAGCAAAGATTTGCAAAGGTGTGGACTGCAACTTCAGACTGCCTTGCTGTTTTTATCATTGTCTCAGAGCTTTAACACCCACTGCTTTTTTGGAAGCACGTGGCTAAAGTTAAATTCACCATTTCTGTACTCAGATGATTTTTACCACTAATTCACCTTTTTAAAGCCTTTAGCCCAACCTGACTTAAATGGGAAAATACTCTAAAATTCGATAAAAGTCAGAGTTCAGGGAAAAGGTAACATTCGCACCGTGAAAGCAACAAAATTCCAATTTCTAGACTTATTCCTTACGCTTGTGCCTACAGTAGGTAGATACCATAACATAGCACGGAGAACATGCTCTCCCTAAATGCATGTCATGGATGATGAAAGTCGTGTGCGCGAGGAAGGTTAATGGAGCTCATGGCACATAACCTATGTTCTGAGACCCCTAGATTAAAGAGGCACATCCTGGGCAGGTGAAGAAATTCTAATAGAAATTCTAAAATAGCAGCTGTTTATTTTATAAACCACGGTTTTGCACAATCTCCAGTCTGGTTATGATAACCTTTCTCTCCATTCTGGTGATTTTGGCTGGGGTTGGTGGGAGGCAGAAAATTCATAAAAATGGGTACCATAGACCAAAATAGTTCCTTTGATTTTGCTGTCGTCTTTTGTATATTGTTGACATATATGTATGGGTGATCTAATAATATACAAATTACTGGTATATATTTTCAACTTGATGCAAACATTTACTCCCCTGCTCCCAATATCAAATGTCATGCCTGCACCAATTGAAAAGTATGCCTCTCAAAAAACTTGATAAAATATACTTCAGGCAAAAGAAATTCTCTTGGGTTCTTATAAATGAATGTGTATTTTGTTCTCAATGCTTGTTATTGAAGAGAATAGTTATACACAACGCAACTTTTTGTGACTTTTTAAAATTGATAATAGGCACTTTCTAAGAAGAGGATTTGTGACCCAAAAGACTATGACATTCAGTCTTTTGCACCCTTCCTTCATAAATGGACCTGCCTGAGCCATGGGTCTGTTGTATCAACTCAGCAGAAGTCCAGCAGTAGAACTGTGCAAAAAAGCTTTACAAAATTGTAACCACAATAAAATAATAGAAAAGCAGTTATCTGAGTTGAGCAACTTAACATCTATTTCTTGGTTTCTTTGTTTGTTTACCACATTTCATGTGTTATCAACAAACAATAAGAATCGTATGTCAGCAATTCCATACCTGTATTTAACTCTAAGTGCTGTATGCTACAAAAACTTGTCTGTTTACATTCCTTTTTATTTTGCATTATAATGGTTAAATTTGTTATATGATTACTTAAATGCTTCTATTCCATATGTTTCTTTGCTAAGACCCTTTTGAGTTTAATCTTGAACACATTTTAGAAATGCAAATTTAGAACATTCATCACCTTTGGAAAATCTCTAACGTGAATTGTTAAAAGGCCCTTATACCCTGTGGTGCAGTATTTCTATAATAATATACACTATATTCATAGTTCAGTATTATGGTGTTGATAACATCAGCTACAATGGCAGCTGTTCTCCAAGACGGAGGGAGAAGGAATCTCCTTACACAAGAGCTAATGGTTACTATCTAAATAGAATGTTAAAAAAGGAGAGGTATAGTTGAGCAAAAATGCAATTCATGCACAAAACCCATAGCAGTAAGTGCTCAGTATCCAACACTGCTATCTGACTTAGGCAACAAAACAGTCATTTAAATGAAGCAAACACTGCCTGTGGGGAAAATAACCTAACACTAAGTTACAGAAAAATATCCTATGGAAAGAGATCATAAAATGGTACTAATCGTTTAAAAGGTTGAACTCTTCCTCAACATTAATCTATAATTTTAACTTAACAGAACAGTGAGGAAATGACAGATCGATACACTCAGCCTGAGGTCGAATTTGTCATGGCAACATTGGCAGGTTGGACCCTGATTCTTCAAATATTACATTGCCTTGGTTAACAAAAATCATACTTCTTTTTATTACAGAATAGAGATCATAAATAAATGTAAAGTATGCATGCAGTCAACTGCATAATATACAAGCAATATCTATATTTGTAATAATCATCTTCTTTGGCAGGCCAGAATCCAGCTGGACATGCAATATTTACATATCAAAATCCATGTTGTGTTCATCATATTGAAAGCAAGTGAAAATATATATGTATATACTGTATATACACATATGTATATAGATGTATATACTGTTTTTAATCTATTAACAAATATATAGGTATATATAGATATATTAAAAGTGAATTTCATCTTTGTCAGATTCTGGTGACTCTGGCCTTGAAACACTAAAAATATCCTGACATGGTATTTGGGGAGGAACCTGGAGTGGCATTTGAGATTTGGGCGAAGAGGTGGGGGGTACGCTTTTTTCTGACAGTATTTTCAAAATCTCAGCCACTTGCTTTTCCAGGGCAGTCATTCTGCAGCTCAGCAGCTGAATGTCCTCTTTGAGTTCGTGTTTGACTTCCTGCAGTGTGGTCTGTAAGGCCTGCTCGGGGATGGGGTAAAAAGGGTGCTTGGCATCAGCCTGAATAGGACTGTGCTCTAGAGGACTTCGGGCCTCGCCAGCCTTGTCCAAACGAAGGTCACTTTTTGTAATTCCACTGTCACAAGAATCTGTTTTCCTCAAGGGGTTTTTGGTCACACTGTTTTCTGAATCGCTGCCCTTGGGGTCCTCTGACAACAGCCCCATGGACTCAGCTTTAGTGACATTATTCCAGTCTTCCTTCTTCTCCTCATTGGCTCCCATATTATTCTTGAGTCGCAGCCACCCTTTCCCATTTCCGTTTTTCATTCTTATCGGGCTGTTGACTTTGAGACATTTTTGGTCAGCCCCACCATTGGGCTTGAGTTCCATAGCATCCCGGTTGTTCTGCTTGAGGGACTCACTGGTCTTGACGTAGGCCAGAGATGTCTGGATGGGAGTAATCTGTGACACGGTCACCACGCTGGTGCCAGTGATGGAGGCTCCGTTCTGTAAGGAGCGGCTTTCTACCTGGAGTTGGTTCCTCTCCGGGTCACTCTGCGTTGAGCCCTGGTTCCGCAGCTCCTTTTGCTGTTTGAACTTCTGGAAGAGTTTCCTAACTGGATGGTCCACGGGGATGCTGAGGGTCACCTCATTCTTCTGCCTGAGACGCTCCTCCTCCTCCTTCTTCACATCACTGATCTTACGGAAGATGATCTGTGGAGTGGGAGAGACATTCAAACTGTGATTATAAAAGCAGGTGAATTGTGTAGTACTACCCTAGCTGTGCTTGTTTTACAGAGGAAGATGGAGAATGGAGGAGAATGAAGGAGAAGGGACTGTGGTGTGGCCATCCCCTCTGGGGGTGATTTCTTGCTTTCGGACTCTCTGTCTCTCCAGCAAGTGCAGACACCCTATAGCAAAAATCTCTCTCTAAAAAAATTAAATATGTACACTTCACTTTTATTAATTAGATACCTATCTATTCATTAGATATTATATTTATCTATTACTCTATTAATTAGATACCCACCTCAAAATCTCATGAACCTCCCACCACTTGGACATAGGATAAGATTATCTTTGAAGGGAAAAATTTTCCAGTGCCATTTAACAGATGCAAAAAGCTTAAATCCCAGCACAAAAACATTGACCACTTACTTAGTTCTACTCCTTTATATATCAAAGGCAGAATGTAGTTAAGAGAAAGGTGAATAGAGGCCTTTACTTCTAATTTACAGTATCATTAAAGAGAAAATATAAATATATATGTATATGGGTGTATCTGTGTGAGTACAAATATAAGATAAAAATATATATTCCTTAAATTTCCTTAATATATCACTGTTTGTATATAAATGTGATTCAAACCATCTTAACACCACCTTCTGTAGAGGTCAGATAGTAAGAGTTCCAGGCTATAAAAGCAGCGAAGTTAAGAACGGTTACCAACATGACCTTTGGGCTGGCTGTGGGGAGGAATTAAATTCAGGTGGCTCCAGAAGACAGAACCAGAATATGTGAGTCAAGATTTTGGGAGGCAAGTACTATTAACAGGTAGACTTGGGGACCAGTAGTGGCATAATGGTTATGTCACTGGACTCCCACGAAGTTAACCACAGTTCAAGTCTCGGACCCAGTGGCTTAAAACACATGGGGCGTATGGTATGTGCATGTGTGCCCAAGATCCTGAGAGGAGAATGGAAGAGAAGGGATTGTGATGTGGCCATCCCCTCTGGGGGGTGATTTCTTGCTTTCTTTCTCTCTGTCTCTCTGGCGAGTGCGTGCCCCCTATAGCAAAAATCTCCCTCTAAAAAAAAAAAATAAATAAATAGGTAGACTTCATTTCACATAGCTAGCTATTAATTAGATGCCCACCTGAAAATCTCATAAACCTCCCATCACTAAAATATTCAAATACAAGTATGAATATTATCTATGTGACATGTTCACCAAGTTGGAATCTTCAAATCCCAAGATTCTTTACATTTTAAATACAAAATTAAATATGTAGTACATAGGTTAGATGAATATCTATAAATAAGAACACTTTCATTAAAACTGTATTTTGAAAATAGCATTGGGAGTAATTTATGATAACCCCATAAGTGAAATAAAAAATGTTGGCTACATAAGAAGTTACTACATATGTTATCAATTAGAAGTGAATTTAGTGGGACCAGCATAATGGCTATGTCACTGGACTCCCTGTAGTCGACCACGGTTTGATTCCCGGACCCAGTGGCTTAAATTCACACTGGGCGCGTGTGCGTGCATACCCAAGATTCCGAGAGGAGAATGGAGGAGAAGGGATTGCAGCATGGCCATACCTCTCCGTCTCTCTCTGTCTTTCTGGAGAGTGCACACGCCCTATAGCAACAACCTCTCCCAAAAAAAAAAAGAAGTGAATTTAGTAAGCATGAGATTTTTGCTCTAAGTACTGAAAAACAGTAACTGCAGATGAAGGCTGTAAGGAAAACTGAAAAGAGAGTTTCATTGGACAAAGCACTTTCAGAATAAATTTTGTAATTCAAGCAAAATTACTTACCTCTATCACCCTAGGTTGTTATTTAGATTTAGATTACCAGTGTATTTGAAGCACACACTTTCTAGTCCATTATAGACACTCAAAATATGTTGGTCTCTGACCCTTGAACTCATAAAATATTTACTATTGGAAACCACTCTTAACACCTTTTAAAGGTCCAGCAGCTTCCAGGAATAACATATAACCACTGATTTTAACCCAGAAACCAATACTAATGATGGTCCCTTTTAAACAGAAAGAAGGGTAACAATCCTCCTTTTACCTAAGAGCACACTGTCTGAATGAGATTGATGTACTAAATGTGGTTTATCAGTGGTAATAATTTGTATTAAAAATAAATCTCTAAACTCTTAACTATCTGCAAAGGTTAACATATTTTTATCCCTCTCTAACAGCACATGAAATTGAGTTTCATTCTCTCCCTCTCTCTTTTTTCTTTTTTGTCATAGGGTGCACGCACTCGCTGGAGAGACAGCAACAGTGAGAGGAAAGTGAGAAATCAGCCCCCAGGAGGGATGGCTACACTGCAATCCCTTCTCCTCCATTATCCTCCTGGAAGGTGGGCATGCACACACACACCTGGCACGATCTTCACGCTACCAGTTCAAGACTTAAATTGCATTCAGCCATCTGGAAGTCCAGAGCCATAACCACCAGACCACCTGCTGGCCCTGAAATTGGGTCTTTTTTAAAAGATGTAATACCAATCTTCAAGTTTGATGTCAAAGTCCCAGAAGTTTTAATTAGAAGCCTTTCAAAGGGTTGACATATTTCTTATACTTCCTAAGTGAGCAGAGCTATAATAAACTTTCAAGGAATTAACACTCTTTGAGATAGGAAAGACCCAAACAAAACACTATTATCCTATATGTTTAAAGTTTATTTATCTTTTCTATGAGTGAGAGAAACAGAGAGAAAGAGAGAGATAGCATCCCCAACAGGGTCTTTAGGCAGTAGTCCACCCCAGCCTCAGCCAGCCCCAGATCATGGGCACATGCGTGCCTGACATACCCAGAGAGGTCTCTGGACACAAACCTGGAACCATCCCCTGTGGGTCAGCTTTGCAGAGAACGTATTTTACTGCCATACCACTGTAGGGCCCTATTTCATCCTCTTTCTTTGAAAAGGCACTCAGTTTGGTTTTATAGACTGCCCTGAGGGGTCTAAGGCAAACAATTCACCATATCCCTTTTACACTCATCTCTTATTTTTTTTTAAAAAAAAAAGATGATTGCTTACCATGGGGTAGACAGAGTCTCAATACTACATGGCAACTGGGAGTAACCTTCCCATATGGGAAAAAGAAATTCATTCTAAACTGTCAGTAGAAGAAAACAGGTGCTCAGAATATAGAAAGGTCACATAAATTACAGGACACCCATGGAATATTTGGTATATGCTAAAAAAATCATACATTATTCATATGAATAAGACATATTTATACTTTAAGAAGTATTCATTTTTGAGACCAACAGATGGCATAATGGTTACATCTTTGGACTCTCATATGGACAATCACATGGTTCAGGTCCTGAACTAGGTGGCTTGAAATTCACACTAGGTTCATGTGTATGCCCCCGAAATCCCAAGAAAATGGAGGAAAAAGGATTGTGGCACGGCCATCTCCTCTTGGGGGTGCGTTCTTGCTTTCTGCCTCTCTGTCTCTTTGGATAATACATGCACCATATAGTAAAAATCTCTCTCTAAAAAAAAAAAGTATTCATTTTTTAAATCTGAATCTGAAATTTAATGTGAACTGGAAATCTTATATAAGATATAGAGTTTAAGGCATTGACTCCCACATGGCTGACTTCACAGTTCTGACCATGTGGCTTGAAAATCATGCTGGTGTGTGTGTGTGTGTGTGTGTGTGTGTGTATACCGCAAATGCTGAAAGAAGCACGAGAACGGATTGGGATTTGATCATCTTTTTTTTTTTTTTCTTTTTTCCTTTTTCTTTTTTTGAGAGGTTTTCGCTATAGGGCGCGTGCGCTCACCACAAAGACAGAGAGAGACATAGAGACAGAAAGCAAGAAATCAACCCCCAGGGGGCATGGCCATGCCACAATTCATTTCCTCCATTCTCCTCTTGGGATCTTGGGCAAGCATGCACACGTGCCCGGTGTGAGTTTAAGCCACTGAGTCCAGGACTCGAACCCCAGTTGACTACGTGAGACTCCAGC
>NW_006205070.1:3446-24640 GCF_000334495.1 Tupaia belangeri chinensis | reverse complement strand
GGAGAGGGCACACGCCCTATAGCAACAACCTCTCCCAAAAAAAAAAAGAAGTGAATTTAGTAAGCATGAGATTTTTGCTCTAAGTACTGAAAAACAGTAACTGCAGATGAAGGCTGTAAGGAAAACTGAAAAGAGAGTTTCATTGGACAAAGCACTTTCAGAATAAATTTTGTAATTCAAGCAAAATTACTTACCTCTATCACCCTAGGTTGTTATTTAGATTTAGATTACCAGTGTATTTGAAGCACACACTTTCTAGTCCATTATAGACACTCAAAATATGTTGGTCTCTGACCCTTGAACTCATAAAATATTTCCTATTGGAAACCACTCTTAACACCTTTTAAAGGTCCAGCAGCTTCCAGGAATAACATATAACCACTGATTTTAACCCAGAAACCAATACTAATGATGGTCCCTTTTAAACAGAAAGAATGGTAACAATCCTCCTTTTACCTAAGAGCACACTGTCTGAATGAGATTGATGTACTAAATGTGGTTTATCAGTGGTAATAATTTGTATTAAAAAAAAATCTCTAAACTCTTAACTATCTGCAAAGGTTAACATATTTTTATCCCTCTCTAACAGCACATGAAATTGAGTTTCATTCTCTCCCTCTCTCTTTTTTCTTTTTTGTCATAGGGTGCACGCACTCGCTGGAGAGACAGCAACAGTGAGAGGAAAGTGAGAAATCAGCCCCCAGGAGGGATGGCTACACTGCAATCCCTTCTCCTCCATTATCCTCCTGGAAGGTGGGCATGCACACACACACCTGGCACGATCTTCACGCTACCAGTTCAAGACTTAAATTGCATTCAGCCATCTGGAAGTCCAGAGCCATAACCACCAGACCACCTGCTGGCCCTGAAATTGGGTCTTTTTTAAAAGATGTAATACCAATCTTCAAGTTTGATGTCAAAGTCCCAGAAGTTTTAATTAGAAGCCTTTCAAAGGGTTGACATATTTCTTATACTTCCTAAGTGAGCAGAGCTATAATAAACTTTCAAGGAATTAACACTCTTTGAGATAGGAAAGACCCAAACAAAACACTATTATCCTATATGTTTAAAGTTTATTTATCTTTTCTATGAGTGAGAGAAACAGAGAGAAAGAGAGAGATAGCATCCCCAACAGGGTCTTTAGGCAGTAGTCCACCCCAGCCTCAGCCAGCCCCAGATCATGGGCACATGCGTGCCTGACATACCCAGAGAGGTCTCTGGACACAAACCTGGAACCATCCCCTGTGGGTCAGCTTTGCAGAGAACGTATTTTACTGCCATACCACTGTAGGGCCCTATTTCATCCTCTTTCTTTGAAAAGGCACTCAGTTTGGTTTTATAGACTGCCCTGAGGGGTCTAAGGCAAACAATTCACCATATCCCTTTTACACTCATCTCTTATTTTTTTTTAAAAAAAAAAGATGATTGCTTACCATGGGGTAGACAGAGTCTCAATACTACATGGCAACTGGGAGTAACCTTCCCATATGGGAAAAAGAAATTCATTCTAAACTGTCAGTAGAAGAAAACAGGTGCTCAGAATATAGAAAGGTCACATAAATTACAGGACACCCATGGAATATTTGGTATATGCTAAAAAAATCATACATTATTCATATGAATAAGACATATTTATACTTTAAGAAGTATTCATTTTTGAGACCAACAGATGGCATAATGGTTACATCTTTGGACTCTCATATGGACAATCACATGGTTCAGGTCCTGAACTAGGTGGCTTGAAATTCACACTAGGTTCATGTGTATGCCCCCGAAATCCCAAGAAAATGGAGGAAAAAGGATTGTGGCACGGCCATCTCCTCTTGGGGGTGCGTTCTTGCTTTCTGCCTCTCTGTCTCTTTGGATAATACATGCACCATATAGTAAAAATCTCTCTCTAAAAAAAAAAAAGTATTCATTTTTTAAATCTGAATCTGAAATTTAATGTGAACTGGAAATCTTATATAAGATATAGAGTTTAAGGCATTGACTCCCACATGGCTGACTTCACCCAAGAAAATGGAGGAAAAAGGATTGTGGCACGGCCATCTCCTCTTGGGGGTGCGTTCTTGCTTTCTGCCTCTCTGTCTCTTTGGATAATACATATACGGATGTGTGTGTGTGTGTGTGTGTGTGTGTGTGTGTGTGTATACCGCAAATGCTGAAAGAAGCACGAGAACGGATTGGGATTTGATCATCTTTTTTTTTTTTTTCTTTTTTCCTTTTTCTTTTTTTGAGAGGTTTTCGCTATAGGGCGCGTGCGCTCACCACAAAGACAGAGAGAGACATAGAGACAGAAAGCAAGAAATCAACCCCCAGGGGGCATGGCCATGCCACAATTCATTTCCTCCATTCTCCTCTTGGGATCTTGGGCAAGCATGCACACGTGCCCGGTGTGAGTTTAAGCCACTGAGTCCAGGACTCGAACCCCAGTTGACTACGTGAGACTCCAGCAATACAGCCATTATGTCAACTGCTGGTCCCAAGGATGTGATCATCTTTTCTTGAGGGTAATTTCTTACACTCTCTCTCTCTCAGTCTCGTGAGTATACACACCCCACAGCAAAAAAAGAAAAAAAAAAGCGTGAAAAAGAAAAGAGAAGAGAAGATGAAAAAAAGAAAGAAAAGAACAAAAAAGATGAAACATTGATTTGGTATCCCTGGTAACTGAGAAGTTATGGGCATCTTAGGGCAGAGTCTTATTTCTTAGATTTTCAACATAACAACTAATGACTGTTTGCAATTTTTGTGTGCTTACCAAGGTGAAGGTATTTAATGATTTAAGACTGTACTACGATGGTGTAAAATAGCAATAAAAGAAGTCCAGCTTGTTGACCACTAATTTCCCCACTCCCTTGGGGAAAAACAAAGAATGGTTCTAAATTAATACTATTAAGCTGAGAACAAAGACTCTAAATATCAAAATACCTAGTACAAAAGAGTCCTGGCACAGGGCCAGACTCCCAGTTTGCATCAGGGACAAAGGAAACAGAACTGGATTAGCATATTTTGCCATCAAGAGAAGTGAAAGGACCTGGGAAAGAGAAAGAAAGAAACAGGGTTTAGGATCTTAGATGACAGAATGATAAAGGTCTCGCCCATCATTTCTTTCCCTTTATCTCCCACTATGGAGGACTGAGGAAACAGGTGATAAAAGAGTACAGCCCTCATGAAATTTGGGGATCGTTATGAACATCAAGACTGAATCCGACTCCTCATCTGGAATTTGCTGAGCAGCAGGGCCTATGCATTTCCTCTCTGGCCCACAACACATGGTGGGAATAACACATGCTTTGCCCTACTTATAGGGCAAAGGTTGACCTCTTTGTGCCTTGTCCCTCACTTCCTGATGGGCATTGGCCAGGATTATCATAAACTCAGGAAGCCACAGAAGAAAGTCATTTGTAATTTCAGTCCCATAGAAGCCAGATAAGGCAATAACTTTTCTCCCCTTGTGGGAGAAAAGCCTGTAGTACACTTGTTGCCCAGGACGTGAGACATCCTTACACTGCATGTTACAAGAGACAGCAGTCAAGCCTGGCCAGCTCAGAAGGTCAGTAGTCTGAAATTGAGCATAGCCCTCCAGGTCTCAGAGATTAGTCCTAGATACTGAAGTAAATCCTCCACCCCAGGGGGGATGATCACGCCGCAATCCCTTCTCCTCCATTCTCCTCTCGGGATCTTGGGCACGCACACACACATGCCCGGCGTGTTTTAAGCCACCGGGTCTGGGACGCGAACTGTGGTCGACTACGTGGGAGTCCAGCAACACAGCCATTACACTAACTGCTGGTTCCCGCCTACAGATAAATCTTGAGCCCACTGAAATTTGAAGCAGGTGCAGAAGGAGGACTAGGAGGACAGGGTTATAACAGATTTAGTGCCTGACCTATACAACTTCTAAAGCCTAACTGGACATAGTAACACTTGTATTTAATCAACAATTTATCATATCTAGGTTTTTAAGCCAGAGGTGATTTTTTAAAAATTACTAGATTGGACGGTGTTTACCGAAATAGATTCAGTTTGTCTTTATTTATTTTTTACTGCAAAACTAAAATGATGACATTGCAAACCAATTATAAAACGTTTGCACATAACATGGGACCAGCAGTCAGCGTAATGGCTATGTCACTGGACTCTCATGTAGTGGACCACGGTTCGAGTCCTCGACCTGGTGACTTAAACTCACGCCAGGCACATGTGCATGCATGCCCAAGATCCTGAGAGTAGAATGGAGGACAAGGAATTGTGGTACGGCCATCCCCCTGGGGGTGGGGGGTTGATTTCTCACTTTCTGTCTCTCTATCTCTCTCTGCCTTCCTGGCAAGCGCACGCACCCTAAAGCAAAAACCTCTCCAAAAAAGAAGAAAAAGAAAAAAAGTGTGCATACAGCAAAGTGATCACTTCCTCACAACTTCTATACGATTATTCTCATACTACAGAGGAGCAAGCTGAGGCACAAAGCTTAAGTGGTTTGCCTTAGATCACATAACTAAGGCAAGAACAGCTGGGATACCCAACCAAGGAGTTGATTCCGATCCTAACCACTGCATTCTACTCCTCAGGGTAGCTTTGACACTTTCTCTTAGACCTCTGGAAAATCTGAGAGTTGAGTGGGCAGAGTCAGGGATGACATTGCAGTTTCATACCCAGCAGGTAATCCTTCACAGAGCATTTGCCTGCACAGCTACCCCTGAAAGTAATGAACTCAACAAGACTGAAGCTCTCTACTTGCTGGGTCAATAGCAGCCCTGAATATCAAGTAGAGAGAGCTTGATGGGAGGTAATCTCGAAATTCTCCTCACTCTCAAAAGCAAAACCAGTAGTCTTAATTCACTGTATCTCCCACCAAAATAAATGCCACCATTTTATAGACTCTGGCTCCCAACAAGTCTTACAGCTTATTTATATTAAATGCACTACCTCTGTACAAGCCAGGTGATAGGGAGGGTCAACGGATGTGATATTCCTTGGCCGCTATCCTTGCTCATAACCTAGATTCATTTGTTTATGAAAGTAAATTTTTTGTCCATGTTGTTAACTGCTGTATCTCCTGTGTCTGTAATAGTGACTGCCACATTGAAAGTCCTCAATAAATAAATGTCACTCATTAATTCAATAACTTTTTGTACATCAGCAACTGTATGTTTGTGATGGGTCTATGAATGGAAAGCATTATACATAAGAAGAATTGCTTTTTCCTTTATTATTTTTCACTCTCTAAACAATGAATCAGTGTTATCTATTATTATTGATCATTAATACCTACTCCTCTTTCCTATTTTGGAAGCAGACACTATTCAGTGTACCTTCTGAGATTCCAAACACCTAGCCCAGTGCTGGAACAAACTTGGTTCAAATATTAGACCCACAAATCAGCCTTTGAAAGGTCTTGATGAAACCAAACAAGGACCCCCTAATGTATTTTCTAAAGTTCTTGAAGTAGAAGGTCCATTTACATTGCAATGGCCCAGAGTAAGAAGTAAGTCTTGGGACCAGCAGTTAGCATAATGGCTATGTTGCTGGACGCCCATGTAGTCGACTGCGGTTTGAGTCCTGGATCCGGTGGCTTAAAACTCACGCCGGGCGTGTGTGTGCAGGTGCCCAGGATCCCAAGAGGAGAATGGAGGAGAAGGGATTGTGGCGTGGTCATCCCTCCTGGGGGGGTGATTTCTCGCTTTCTGTCTCTCTGTCTCTCTCTGTCTGTCTGGTGAGCACACACACCCTACAGCAAAAACCTATCCAAATAAATAAATAAATAAATAAAAGAAGTAAGTCTTCACACTTTTGGTTATGACCATGAATGAAGGCCATTTGACCTCTAAAACTCTCCCTTAAAGGAAAGATAAGGTTTCATTTCAATATGTAAGATGTTTTATAGGCTAAAAACTGCTGGTTATGAGCTCAAAGACTCCAGGCTGAATGGTTCCAGACACCTGAAGAAAAATTTGATTATCTAAAGCCTCAGCAATTAAGAATGCCCATGAGATGATCATGCCCTCTTGAACCAATCACTGAACTGATCATGTGCCGAGGACCTCTGCCCCTAATTTTTGCCCTTAAATGCATGTAGGGGACATCTCGAGGAGACCAGGTCTTTTCAGCATGAGCTGCCCGCGCTCCTTGCTTTGCACTTTGCAATAAAGCTGTACTTTCCTTCATCACACCATGTGCCTATGGTTTGGTTTTATAGCGCTTGGGCGAGCAAACCTCATTTGAGTTCGGCAACATCAAATCAGAACCTTTCTTAATCCCATTGGAAGGACGCACTAACTTCCATTAGGAACTTATTTTCTGGCTTATGAAAATACAAAATTTTCTTTATGTGAGGTAAGAGAATATAGACACTGAAATAGAAAATAAATGAAAAGTGAAGATGTGACTTTCTCGTGTTTATAAAGTTTAAAGACTAATCTACCGAGAGGCCACCCATCAATTGACCTATGTTTTGCAGGTAAGTTGGATAGCCTTTACTTTGTCTTGAGTTAAAAATAATGCAGCATACAACATATAAGAAAATAAAACAGTACAGATGATTAACCTAAGTAACTGACTATTTTTAAAAACCCTAAATGCAATGGTAAATGCAATAGCCCCTTTCTGTAAGTTCTCATAGTTTTGAAGATAACGTCATTAAATTTAATTTCAATTGTGAAATACAGTGAATTTTTATTACTTTGGAAACTACATTATTATAGTAATTATTGTACATTACCATTATGAACATTCTTGAATTACTTCTGCCAAATATTTCCTTTAAAAAGTTCTTTTTACTTTTAACTTTCTCATCATGCAGGTAATAAAACTGTTCAACCTAATATCATAATGAAAAAATAAATAGATTTTATTTAGTTAAATCCTTTTAAAGTGGAGTGGGGTCTTTTTTTGTAATCTAAAACCAAATTCTGTATGCTACTTTTGGGTCATTAAAATAACATGCAAGCAATAAGATTTTTTAATAATCCAACTGAATCTTGCTTGGACAATGTGTCATATAGGAAGCAAAAAGTCTTCAATTAATTCACCACATAAGATTAGTTTTAACCAATTATTTTATGTAAATAATGATGATCTTTGTCAGAAAAGCAAAATGACACACAAAGAAATCATTTTAAGAAAAGTTAAAGGATCTGATTTCATAAGAGTTCAACTAGTATGAACTAAATTATGTCACAGAAGGAAATGTATACCCACGATTATCAATGTAACATTAAAATAAATCAGTTTCTAAAAATCTAATATTTGGATTTTTTTCTATATTAATAACCAAGACCCCTTGTACTTGATGTGCCCTGTGTCTGTCTTTGTTCAGTGGTAAATCAAATTGCTTTGACCACCACATAAATTAAGGGCAAAATTTGAAAAGAAAAATCAGGAATCAGACGATGATTCTAGCTACACATTTATTGGTAGAATGCACAATAGCCCATACTGTTTCTATCAGCAAAGAGGTTTATTTCATTTGAGCTTTTCTCTCTGTGCCTCATTATGTTTTACGGAACCCATGCTGGAAGGTTTAATTTATTTAAATGATAAAAGCTTCTTAAACTTAACAGGGAACATGGCCAACTGAGCTTTCCATTTCAAAAGTAGGACATTTGATCATAAAAGTGATATCAAAATTGAATAATTTGAATGTGTACTGAACTTTGAAATCCAGTAAAGGCAAAGAAAAAATGGTTTAGAATAATTTGTTTAATGGCATGGATTTAGTATTACATAATTTGCAGAAAGATAGAGGTGTTTTCTCTCAAATGGTTCATCACTTTCCAGATATGTGAGTTTAGAGAATCAATTAGAAATTTATAGCCATATGTGATTAAGCAGTGAGTGGCTCTGGGATCAGCCTTCCTAGGTAATCTGTGACTCTTTTCATAATCTTAGTAACTAACTCTAACTTTAGTCCTTCCAGTTAACTAATTCCTACTCAATTAATATAATAAAGTACCATTTATTAAACACTCCTAGGTACACATCGGAGGCTGTAAACTCTTAAAAGGGTCATGATGCTCCAGCTGTGATAGCATAGAGGGCAAGGCACTGCTGTGAGATACTGGAGCCATATGTGAGGCTCGAGTTCAGATCCCTGGTCAATCTGATCACCCTGGGTGTGTGCACATGTACCTGTAATCTTGGCTGCCTAGGAAGCTGAGGGAAGGATTGTGGCTTAGGGAGACTCTGTGGAATGTATCTCTTCACCCCCAACCCCTGCCCCAAACAACTTTTAAAAAAGGAGGGGAAAAAAAAAGAGGTCACAATGACAGAGCTGTGGCAGATGGCCATTCCACAAATTTAGATGTGTGCAGGGTAATGATGACACATCAGACTGTGTTTTGAGATAGGGCTGCCACCCTGCTTTAGTCTGGTCATTCATCAATCTAAAAGCTCTCCAAGGGCAAGGTATGTGTTATAGGTCTAATCCAGTCTCTTACCCCCCAAGTAAACTTTGAGGAATTTATTAAGTAATGTAAATGTAACTTTTTAAAAAATATGGTAAGTAGGAAAAAAAAAAAGAGGAAAGGAGAGTGGAAAGAAGAGCAAGGAAAGGAATCTTGATTTTGTTAATGTGTTAGATGCTAATGTGAATGAGGGTGGTTGGTAAAATCCAAATGCATAACATCCTAGAATTACCAATGCAATTGTTGAATTAATACAATTTTGAAGGTTCCATTTTTCCTTACCATATAAAAGATCATTTATCTCAACTCCACAGGCTATTATAAATAAGAACATATACTTTCCGTGGGAACAAAACAGAGATGTAAACTTCACTGATGCTGACATAGGTTTGAAATGCAGATGTTCAATACATATGCTTTCATGAATTAAGGTTTTTTATTTTTAAAAAATATAGGAAAGAGGACAAATCTTTCAAAAGCAAGAATATAGCTATTCCAAGGGAAAGCCATCAAGACTGAGATCCACTGTCTCATATATTGCAGAAATACATCAAATGCTATCTCTGACTCAATTTCTAGTCTCATTTACCTTCACTCCTTTCTTTGCTATTGTATATAAAGTAGGATAGTGTCTTAGGCTAAAAAAACTATAGAATAAAACAGAAACTTAAGCAATCAGTGAGTCTGCACTGACCCAACCTTACCTGCTGTCCAGTCTGTTTCCTTCACTCCTCCTTGGCTTGCACACTGAGTCACCATGCAGCTCAGAGTATAAGTGTTATATTGCATATTATTCTCTCTTGTCTTTATCTGCCAGGGAACTCCTACTTATCCTTTGATACTCAACTCAGTTGTGCCCCTCTTTATGAGGTGAAACTATCTACGTAAATTTCAGAGCCCGATGAAATATAAAAATTCAGAGCCTCTAAACATCATACTGAATAGTAAATTATTTGGCTGTTGGAAAAGTCATGACATATTTTTTTTTCTACGCAAAAATGTGTCATGACTTTTCTGACAACAAATATGATCTCACCACTTCTATTCAATATTAGAATTTCTAGCCAGAATAATTGTCAAGTAAATAAAATAAAAGTTATCCAGAACAAAAAGGAAGAGCTAATATGATCATGTATACAGAAAAATCCTAGGGAATTCAAAAAACTATTAGGGGAACCAGCAGTTAACATAATGGCTATGTCACTGAACTCCCATGTAGCTGACTGCGGTTCGAGTCCCGGACCCAGTGGCTTAAACTCACATCAAGCACGTGTGCGTGCATTCCCAAGATCCCAAGAGGAGAGGAGAATGGAGGAGCCCCCCCCCGGAGGGTGATTTCTCACTTTCTGTCTCTCTGTCTCTCTCAGTCTTTCTGGTGAGCGCACACGCCCTATAGCAAAAACCTCTCCAAAGAAAAAAACTGTTAGGGTTAATAAATGAGCTCAGCAAAGATGCAGGATATAAAATCAATACCAACATCAGTTATGTTTCTACACACTAGCTATGAACCATCTGGAAATGAAATTAAGAAAATAATTTCATTGACAATAGCATCTAAGAGAGTAAAATACTGAGGAATAAATTTGACAGAAGAAGTACAGGGAATATACATGTTGCAGGAATACAAATATTGTTGAAAACCTAAATAAATGAAAAGCAATCTCAAGTTCATGAATTAGCTAAAAATATTAACAGACAATACTTGCCAAATTGATCTATGGATGTGATACAATTCCTATTAAAATTCCAACTGCTTATTCTTCAGAAATTAACAATTTGGCCTTAAAACTCAGAAGGAAATGCAAGGGGCCAAATAATAGTCAAAAAACATATTCAAAAATAAAAACAAAATTGTAAAACTCATACTTCCAAATTTTAAAACTTATTACAATGCTATAATAATCATTTTGGTACTAGCATAAGACTAGAAATACAGAACAATGGAATAAATTGAGAGTCCTGAAATAAACTCACATATCTATAGTCAATTAATTTTTCCTATGTTTGTTTACTTTATTTATTTTCCTTATTTAAAGAGAGAAAGACCGATGAGAGTGTGTGTGTGCTCCTGTCACAAAAGATCTCATCTGGTATGAAATGAGCTCACAGTATGTGAAATGTCCACAGTAGGCGAATTTAGTCAGAGTTCATTAATGGTCACCAAGAAGAAAAGAAAGTGCGAAATTGGAATTGCTACTAATGTGTGGGGTTTCTTTTTGGAATTATGAAAACGTTGTGAAATTATTGGTGATAGTGGCACAACTCTGAGAATAGACTAAAAAAAAAAACAAATTGTGCACTTTAAAATTGTGAGTTGTGTGGTATATGAAATATATCTCAGTTTAAAGAAAAATCTAGGTCTCCTTGTTCAACATGATTAAAAATTTCATAATGGAAAAAGCAGAACATCACACCCCTCCTTCAGGGTCAGGCAGGTAGCATGATAGTTATAACACTGGGCTCCCACATGGCTGATTGCAGTTCAAGCCTCTGACCCAGTGGCTTGAAAACCACACCACTCTCATGTGCACATGTGCCCAAAATCCTAGGAGGAGAATGGAAGACAGAAGATTATGGTGTGGCCTTTTTCTGCCTGGAAAACGGGGGTGGGGGGACTTCTCATTTTCCCTCTCTGTGTCTCCAGTGAGAGCATACAAGCTGGCTAAAACCTTAAACACACACACACACACACACACACACACACACACACACACACACACACACAAAGGAGGTCCCTTCTAAGGGAAACGCCATGTTTGTCTAAATGGGTTGCAAATCCATGAAGAAAACAAGGAGGCCTTCGCTGACCCCCAGTCAGAATTCACTCCATCCTATTCCATACCCTAACAGAATTTATTTCGTGCCACTAATTAAGCAGTGGGGTGCAGCAGCACATAGGTATTTATTCGCATTTTGGATGTTTGCTAAATATCTACCACATTCCAACTTTTGTTTTAGAGTTGGACACATATCAGTAAACATGGTCACTTAAATATGAAGAGTCTTCAAAAAGTTCACCAGTAATGCATATTTTTATTTATTTATTTATTTTTTGAGAGGTTTTTGCTATAGGGTGCATACACTCGCTGGACAGACAGAGACAGACAGAGAGACAGAAAGCGAGAAATCACCCCCCCGGGGGGGATGGCCACGCCACAATCCCTTCTCCTCCATTCTCCTCTCGGGATCTTGGGCACGCACGCACATGCGCCTGGCGTGAGTTTTAAGTCACCGGGTGCGGGACGCGAACCCCAGTCAAATACATGGGAGTCCAGCGACATAGCCATTATGCTAACTGCTGGTCCCACCAAGACTGCATATTTTGAAAAAAAGAATGATGCATGGACTCAAAAACATGTTTTTGCTTGTTTCGTTTTGTTTTGTTATCAAACTGGTACTTTCATTCCATTTGTCCTCACTTTTTGCACTTCCTTCATGTATTACATGTCAGATGGTGATGTGGGTGACAGAGAAAAACAGAGTATCAGGACATGGATAATGGCAGACTTGGTTGAGTTTCCATAAGGAAATGGTATTTGAGCAGAGACATTCAAGGATGAAGAAGTGACTAAGGAGACCACCACAGGCTCTGAAGAGGGGGAACCCTGTGATGAGAGAACGCTTTGTAATTTTGAAGCACATGCAGATGACACAGTAGGCGGCACTTCATACACAAGGGAGGAATGACTGGAGAGGAGGCTAGAAAGTGGCCAGGAACTTTGGATTTCAAGTGTGAGGGGAAGCCCAGGGAGAGTCACATAACCTCACTTCCATTCCAACAGGATCACTTGCTTTGCTGTGAAGAAAATATACTATGAGGTGGGAAGAACAGAAGAGACGTCGGTTACGAGGCATCTTGAGTATTTCTGTAAGACATCATAGTAACTTAGACCCAGGAGGTGGAAACAGAGGTAGTGAACATGGTCAGATTCTGGATTTATTTTTCTAGTAAAGTTGAAAGGTTTGCCTTTGGGCTAGATGAACAATTGGAGAGAGAAAGAACAAAAATTTTAAAAGATTCTTTTTAGTGTAAAAACAAAACAAAACAAAAAGCATAATGCTAGTACCACTATCTCAGATGGGGAAGTCTGACATGGTGGTCTGTAATATAAAAGGACAAGTTATCCATATGCCTACACACACATGCATGTGCACCAATGCATACACACAGATATGCATATAGATGTCAATTTGTTACCATTCGAAAATTAGAAGAAAACATAACATCATTTTATTTCTAAGTTGTTAGAACAGAATTTTTAGCACCCCCAAGTTCATTGGAACAAAATAAAGAAAAACTATCACCATTATGTTTTGCTGAGAATATAAGAATACAGCTTCCAGTACTCTCCAGAGTCCCTTAAATAAACCACTAGACCACAATGTCTTTGAAACATAATTATTCTAGTCATATAGTAGAAATTGCTCTCAGACATTTTCATTTTGGAACCATTGAAATAAAAATAACAGGATTAGGGGGAATTACACTAGCTACTTTACATGGATTCTTGTCTCATTTAATTTTCAGGATAATCCATTTTAAAGATGCAAAACTGAGGCTTAGGGAAATGAAAAAAAATCTTCTTCAAGTGTGCACAATTATAGACAAAGCAGGGTTTCTAACCCAGGTTATGGGACTTGAATGACTAAGCTACTCTGATGTAAGCATTTCTGAGCTAAATTTTATAACTGGCCTGGAGGGATGGAAATTAAATGATAAAGGTGGAATCAGTTTCATAACGGCATTGAGTAAATGTCATGATTCTAGACTGGAATTTTAACATATATAAAGAGATATATAATACCAGTAAATACATAGTGGGACTCCTCAGTGTGTATGTACAAAATAATATTTGACATTTGGCAAATGAAATATATTTACAAGCATCTTGGCATATTCTTAGCATGTGTTATGCCTCCTAGCAGCTCTGTACATCCGACAGAACAAAGATTGTTATCCTTACCTGACAGATACGGCTCAGGGAAGTCATGTGACTTTCCTAAGCACATTCAGTTAAAGGTCCACTCTGCTGCTGAAACACTTTTCTTAATGCCAACTCCAGGGTGCCTTCTATGTTATTCTAGCCAATACTCGAAGTTATGTATGAATTTATTTTGTAGTTTGTAATGTATTTTCAAATATATGACACTACTAGATCTTACTTGATACTAACTATTCTTTTCTCTCCAGGAAGACATCCAATATGCAACTTTAACTTTTGCCTGGGAAGATAATGACTGTGCCTCAGAGGGAACAATTACTGAAGTAGGGTAGTTACAATATTCTTAAAGATATATATTTTTAATAATGAAAGAAAGCTTCTGTTTGAAAAAACAAACTCTACTACATTTATTTAAATATTTGTTCATGTTTATATTTTATTTCTAAAAGAATAATGCAACTTTTGCTTAATGTCACACATACACACAATTTTTTTACTGTTTGGAAATAACAATACATTAGGGTATACCTTCCAGGAAGATTTAAAAATATATATCTAGTCTGTGTGGTATATTACTGTTTTGATCTTCTACAGTTGAAATAAAATTTACATAAAATATAATATTTTGGAGGTATACAATTTTTTGAATTTGTAGAATTTGATAACTGAATACTTAAGGGAGTCAAAGTGATTAGCCACCTGAATACATAGCCAGTCATCCATAAATCCAACTAAAACTCACTTTTTCTGGGTTCTAAGTCTATTCTTCACTTTCCTCTGAGAGTATCTGTTATTTCTGAATTAAAATTGTGGAGTCTTAGAGTCAAGAAGCAAAGAATTGGGTACCATCTCTGACATTAACAAACAGCATAAACTTGGCAAAGGCACTTTGACCTAACTATGAAATGTATTTAAAAATCTATTGAAGAAAAACAATTTTCTATTTTATCAGGATGATGTGGCTATTTTATATAAAACATATCAATTACTTAAGTTGAACCTAGCAGGTGGCAAAAGGATAATGTGTTCACCCAGTCTCAACACTGAGAAGGGAGTGTCTAAGCATTTAAGTTGCAAAATAACCAAATTCTAGAGCAGAGATCTTACCCATTTTATTCAACTCCTGGATTTTCTAACTTTCCATATAGCAAAACCAGACATGCAAGAGGCTTCACCTTGCCTATTTTGACCATCACTACACTATGGCAATTGAAGAATTTGTTTAATATATTTAGGTAATCCCAAGGAGTGAGTATCCCTTCACCTTTCACAGATTAGAAAGTAGTACATCATATATACCATTGTATATCTAACTTTTTCAAAGGCTACTAGAAACAGCAGTAGTCATTATTGTCACTTCCAACTTGAAAAGTCCCATTGTAGGAGATGTGACTTTTACAGGATCTAGTGGAAAGAGTAACAATGGGTCATTTGGAAGTCGGAGTTCCTTTTCCAGCAATTGCTCTAACTATGAGATTTGGTGTGCAAGACCCCTATTCTGTTTGGACTTTGTTTAGATGGTTATTAAATGATGGAGCTGGTCTTAGTTCTGTTTAGCTACAACCATCTTCAAATGTATGAAATAAAGAGGTGAGCACTCAATGCTAAAAAAAAAAAAAAAAAAAAGACATATACTACTTCATGCTCTTTAAATTATTCCTCACATAACTTCTTGCTAGAAAATAACAAATTTGCCCTATTTTTTTAGATGTCAACAATTCCTTTCACCTATCTCTGCTGAGATTTCCTTGACACTCAGTAACAATAATATATTCCTCACATAACTTCTTGCTAGAAATTAACAAATTTGCTCTATTTTTTTTAGATGTCAACAATTCCTTTCACCAATCTCTGCTGAGATTTCCTTGACACTCAGTAACAATAATAGGTCTAGGATACAAGTGCTGCTTTTATTTGCGTTTCAACTCTGCTTTTTCTGGAGGCATGCTCACATACTGTGCCAAGAGAAGATAAAAATTTGCTGCTAATTATCAAGGTTTGCACTTCTAAACACTGCTGGCCAGTAATTGAATTGCAGTGTCTAGAGTTGAGTACTATCTAATAACTCTGCCCCTACAGTGCTGAACTGTAATTAGTCAATCCAGTCAAAGAAGAGTATAAGAAACTATGCTGGCTGTTTTTTTAGTGCTACAAATTGCCAGGAGTTGGCATTTACAACCTAAAAAAGGAGTAGAGCCAATTTAAGTGGTTAAGATACGCTAGTGCATTTGTCCACCAATATACACATACACATACATGCAGCGAAGCTAGCAGAGCCTGGAAAATGAAGTTTGAGCTGTCACCCACTGGAAAACCTGGTTAAAAACTCAAGCTGGACCAATAGCCTAGTGACTGAGTCAGATCTCACATGGCTGACCATGGTTTGAATCCTACCTCTGGCAGCTGGGAAAACATGCCAGACAAATGTCATGGGTGCCCCAAATCTCAACAGAATGGATAAATTAGGGATGAAGAATTGTGGCATGACCATGTCCCACTGGGTGGTGTTTTCTCCCTCTGTCTGTCTCTCATGGCAAGTGCATATACTCTCTTGCAACAACAACAGCTTCTATACAACAAAAGAAACAATAATTAGAGTGAAGAGACAACCCTCAGAATGGGGGGAAATACCTGTAAACTGTGCTTCAGAGAAAGGCTTGATAACTAGAATATATACAAAATTCAAGCAGCTTACATGCAAAAAAATAATTAAATAGTCAAATGAGCTAAACATAAACTCTCCAAGAAATACATATGAATGGCCAAAATTAATATAAAAAGTGTTCACATCTCTTACTATAAGGGAAGTGCAATCAAAACTAGATACCAGTTAATGCCAGTTAGAATGACTATGATCAATAAAATAAAGAATGACAAGTGCTGGCCTGGCTGTGGTGAAAAGGAAACCCTCCTATGCTATTGGTGGGAAGGTACATTGGTACATTCACTGTTGAAAACAATATGGAGGCTCCTCAAAAATCTACAAATATAACTACCATATGACCCAGCAGTCCCACTCCATGGTATTTATCTAAAGGATAGGACTATACTCAGTAAGAGTGTACATAAATGTTTATTGCAGCATTATCACAATTGCTAAGACATGGAATCAAGTGAAGTGCCCAAAAAGTAATGATTGGATTGAAAAAATGTGACACATGTACACTATGGAATATTAGTCAGTCATAAGGAACAATGACACTCTGTCATTTGATACAAAGTAGATGACTATAGATTACTTTGCTTATGATAAATAGAATATTTAAATGTAGCAGGCTAAGTGAAGAAACCAAAATATAAAGACAAACACTGTATAATCCCATTCAGTATATAACAAATGACTGTACCTTGTGGCAAAAAATGAAAGATCAGAGATATAATAGTAGAGAGGACAAGTGCAGATACCAGAGACTATATGGTAGGGGAGTGGCTAGTAGACAGTGGGTGTGAATGTCTCTGGGAAGAAACCCTTAAAAGACACAAGAATGTGAATTTCCCTGTTGAAAATAATGTATGTAATACATTCTTGATTTGTCATGTACTCCACACATACTTTGAAAAGTCATATTGTATACTATAGAGATGTACGATTAAATAAATGAAACAAGCAAACAATAAAAGATAAAATAAAAAAGTTAAATAAAAATAGTTATTTATCAGAAAAAACTTACTTTAAAAAATTGAAAAAAAAAAAGATAAATAGGATCTGCATGAATTGGGTCATGAATTCTGAAAATGTGTATGAGGTTTAGTATTAGAACATATGATAATTTCACTGGTAGCTTCCTATATATTCATGTAATTGGTACCATGCTTAATATTTGCTAGTTAATAACATACATAATTTTGATTTATTGAATTTGAACGTATATAGTCAAAATAAATCTCTCACTACTATAGTCTATTTATCATAAGCAAGTTGTATAACTCTTGGGTGGGAGGCCTTCATATTCTATGTAAATAATTAGAGGTGCTGTCTCTTATTAGCATTATCTACAGGTAACCTTGAGAAGAGTTCTCACCTTGCTTTCTTAAAAAGCACAGACTCCATTAGCCCAGTTAGTACTTCAGAGTTTGGGTTCTGAGGTAAAGAGGGAACTAAATATTTTTAATTGAGGAACTAAACCTTTGAAGAGAGAACTAAGTAGTTTAAGCTGAGGTCTGCATGGCATAAAAAGAGAAAGGTATGAGGGTTCATGGTTGATTGAGGACTTCAGAGTGAAAGGCAGGAAAGTGAGAGTTCATATTTTTGGAAGTCAGCTGGAATCTAGGCATATATATATGCATAGAAGACACAAAGATAAAAGACAAGTAAATGTAGAGACAGACTATGTTTTGATTTGGAAGACTGATTATGGTTAAGATGGAAACCCTTCTCTAATTGATTCATAGATTTATTAAAATCCCCATAAAAATCCTAGCAAGATCTTTTTGTGGAAATTAACAAGCTAATTTAATAATTTAGATTGAAATGCAAAAGGCTCACAGTAGCCAAAGCATATTAATTAAGGAGAAAAAAACCTGATTTATGCTACCCCATATTTTACTATTAAGAATTATGATAATAATGATAATGAAATATGAACCCAAGAATAGACAATAAGCAAATGATCAAAATAGAGTGCCAGAAATAAATCTAAGGATATTTGGATACTGAGTTGTGATACTACAGTATCCCAGTGAAACAGTACTTTTTTAAAAAAGCTTATTTAAATTCTTACATGAATGAAAATAGAGAGAGAAAGAAAGAGAGATAGAGAAACAGCACCCCGACAAAGTCTCAGTGCCACAATCAACCCCAACCTCAGCCAGTCCTGGATCATGTGCAAGCACATCCCTGGTATAATCAGGATGGTGTCTAAACTGCAGCTGAAAACCCTCTCCTATGGACCAGTCTCACAGATCATCTTGTGATCTGCTGTGCTACCCTCTAATCCTTCTTTTCAATATGAGATAAAATGAATGTCAATGTCAAAATATATTAATTTGACCTTTACCTCACACTGTTCACAAAAATCAACTCTTAGTAAGTCACAGATATGGGGACAAGCAGATGGCATAATGGTTACATCACTGGGTTCCCATATGGCTGACCGTGGTTCAAGTCCCAGATCCAGAGACTTAAAACTCATGCAAGCCATGTGTACCTGTGTGCCCAAAATCCCAAGGGGAGAATGAAGAAAAAGGGATTGCAGCATGGCCATCTCCCCTGCTTTCTGTCTCTCTATCTCCCTCTGTCTCTCTGGTGATTGTGCATACCCTATAGCAAAAATCTCTCCAAAGAATTCATAATAATAAGTCATAGATTTAAATGTGATAGATAAAAACCATAAAGTTTTTAAAACAAAATGAAGAAGAAAATCTTTATGATCTCAGGATAAAAAAAAAATTGCATTTATTTTTAATTTTTTGAGGCTTTTACCATAGGGCATGTGCACTCACCAGAGATGAGAAAGAGCCAAAAACAAAGAGAGAAAAAGTGAGAAGTTACCCCCTAGAGGAGATAACCATGCCATAATCCCTTCTTTTCCATTCTCCTTTCAGAAATTTAGGTACACATATACACATCCCTGGTGTGATTTTTAAGCCATGGGGTCCAAGACTTGAACCATAGTCAGCTGTGTGGGACTCCAGCTGCCTTTACCACCATGCCACCTGCTGGCCCCAGGATTAAAAAAAAAATAGATTTTTTAAACATCACACAAATAGTGGTAACTATAAAGAAGGAAAAAGAATAAATCTGACATGGGGCCTGCTATGGTGGTGCCGTAAGTAGGGTGCTGCTGCATGTCATTGAAATCAAATGGGAGGCGTGGGTTCAGATCCCAGGTCAGCCTAAATGTGCAGGGCATACTCATGCATGCCTGTGATCCTGGTCGGCTGGAAGACTAAAGGGAAAACTGTGGCACAGTGAGACCCTGTCAAAGGTACCTATTTCTCTCTCTCTCCTAGAAAGAATAAAATAAATAAACTATTTAAAAGATGATAAGTAAGACATTAAAAATTATTTTGTTTTGTTCCTTAAGGACCATGAAGAAAATCAACAGGCAAGGCAGTGAAAGAAGATAAATGCAACACATATACCCAATAAAGGACTCATATCCAGAATCTATAACAAATTGTTACAAGTCATTAAGAACAAAGACAGACAACCTCAATTGAAAAATGAGCATTTTACAAAAAGAAAAAGAAAAAATTATATAAATAGCTATTACATATATGGAACAGTGCTCATCTTAATTAGGCATCAAGGGAGTGCAATTTAAAACTACAGTGTATTAACTTTACATACTCACCAGAATAGCTAAAATGAAAAAAGAAAGTCAGAATAAGAAGGCTAGATTCTCTTAATCTGTAGGGAGGTGTACACATTCATAGAGCCATTTTGAACACTGCTTGAGGAGTAAAATTTTACTCCTAAGTATGTACCCCTTCAAAACCATTTTATACACCCATAAATAAAGGGCACATAAAATAATGTCTGTAACGATACTGTTCATAACATCCTTGAACTAGAAATCCAAATGCACATCAAGGGTAAAATGGTTATATAAATTGAAGTATTTTCATTCAGGGCAAAACTCTACAATGAAAATTAATGAAACACAACAGGTAACATAAAGGACACTTAGAAAACAATATTGATTGGAAAAAAGCCAGCTACATGGCATAGTCACAGTGGTGCACCTGTGCTCTTCATTTGTAAATGAGGACAGTAATAAAGCTGTTGTTGCTGAGAATACATAATTGAATCTTCAAAAACTTTACAGAGATCCTGGCACATCACATGCATTTTCTTGGTCAATGTTAGCTGTCTCTATTTCTGATTTCGATCACAGTAAATAAGAAATGCTATAAGACTAGAGATGCAAGAAAAATGGAAAAGATCTAGAGAGGAAGAAATGATTAATAGCCAGTGGTGTGAAGCCACTACAGTTGTCTTGTATAGGAATTTGGGGAAAGCATCATAAATCTTTAAGCAGAATCCTGAATTATGGGTAGGAATTCATCAAAAGAATAAAGGCTAGAAGGAATGGTGGGCATAGATGCAGATGGCAGAAAGTTCCAGAAGATTAAAGACCATAGCTGGGGTCAGTAGGTGGCCTGGTGATTAAGGCACTAGACTCCCACATGACCAATGGATGTTCAAGTCTCAGACTTGGCAGCTTGAAAATCATGCTGGGCACATGTATGTGTGCACCCCAGATCCCAGGAGAAAGGAGAAGGGAAAGCGGCATAGCCATCTACCCTGGACAGTGATTTCTCACATTCCCTCTCACTGTCTCTCTCTCTCTCTCTGCCTCTCTCCAACAATCACCCACATCCTCTAGCAAAAACAAGCAAACAAACAAAAAACCTTAAAAACGATTTAAAAATAATAAAAAAATATTAAGACTGCGGTACATTTAAGAATTTTAAATTGTTTGTTATTCCTATAGTCAGAGATTTCTGGAACTAAGAGATGGAAGGTTAATCTGGAAAAATAATTTTTAATCAATTATTAAATTTTTTAAGGTTCTTCAAAAGATTGTGAGTTACACGAAATGGTCACTATTTCTTCTTTTTCTCCAGGCTTTGTAATACTCACACTCTCCTAGTGCACTTCTTAGTCACTAGTCAGTGACCAGCTTCAATCACCTTATCTGGATCTTTTTGCTCTTCCAGATTTCTAAATGTTAGAGTATCTGAAGTTCTATCACTTTAAGTAACAGCTATTACTCAAAGAAAAGCATTTTGTATACATTCATAGCCTGTTCCTAAAACTTCAGACTCTTATGTTTATATAGTGTACATTTAAACAAAATTGACTTTAGAGATGGGTGCTATTAACTTTTTTTTTTTTTTTTTT
>NW_006205070.1:0-3290 GCF_000334495.1 Tupaia belangeri chinensis | reverse complement strand
CCCGACATGAGTTTTAAGCCACCAGGTCCGGGACTCCAACCACAGTCGACTACATATGAGTCCAATGACATAGCCATTACGCTAATTGCTGGTCTCATTAACAATTATTTTAACACAAAAGTCATAAATCAGGTCTGTTCTAAGCGAAGAGGGTCATATAAACACTACCTATATCTAGCTACTTACTCATCATCTCTACTTAGATAATCAGCAGACATCTCAACTTTAACATGTCTCCAAGCAGACTCAACTTTCCAGACCTGAGAAAAAGGGATGCATGTTGCCTGGTGACCTTGGACTTTGAATGGGATATACGGGGTCCTTGGAAAAGTCATAATGCATTTTTTGCATAGAAAAATATGTCGGGACCAGCAGTTAGCGTAATGGCTATGTCGCTGGACTCCCACACAGTCAGCCGCGGGTCCACATAGTCAGCCGCGGTTCGCGTCCCGGACCCGATGGCTTAAACTCACGCCAGGTGCACATGCATGCGTGCCCAAGATCCCGAGAGGAGAATGGAGGAGAAGGAATTTCGGCGTGGTCATTCCCCCTGGGGGGTGATTTTTCGCTTTCTATCTCTCTGTCTGTCTCTGTCTGTCTGGTGAGTGCACACACCCTATAGCAAAAATCTCTCCAAAAAAAAAATATATGTCATGACTTTTCTGATGACCCAATAGCACCTGGATGAGTCTTATTGTCTATGCTACAATCTAGGTAAGGGAAAGAAGGTAAGACGATTATTATAATAATAATCTATGCAGAAATTACTAATTTATCACCCAATTGTTTCCTCTTCTCTTGCACAAGGCTCGATGACACTTCCTTGCCTCCCTTAGAGATAGGAGTTGTCATGTGAAAGCACTAGCTAAGGGAATAGGGACAGAAATGATGTGCATCATGTCCAGGCCAAGCCTAGAATAACTTTCCTGCAACCCACATACAGGGATAATAGAGACAAAAGATAAAAGGTATGCAGGCTTCTGAATCAGCCAATGGAAGACTTCCCCCCCCAACACTTGCTTTAGATAGTTATATAAAGGAGAATTAAAATTTTATTGTATTATGATGGTTAAATTTGGGAGTTTATTGATTTTAGAAGCTGTCATTTCCTTTACAAAGAAACTGATGGATTCTTTCTCTGAAATTTCAGTTTGATTTATTCTCACTGTCTTATAAATTTTTTATGGAATTGAAGCCAAAGAGAAAATTAAAATAATCTACACTACTTCTTTGCTTGCAAATGAGGTCTTCATTTTTCCTTTAGAGACTTTGTAAGAATGTATAGTTATTCTAGGCATTTATGTGCTTTTATGCTTTAAAAGGAAAATATAGTTTTAGGACTTACTGGATAATACGCAGAGACAAGAAACATGCAGATAAAGAATTAGCTTCTTATCCTTATTTTACTAAAGCCAAAATAAAGCAGCTGCTAAAGTATAGTTATTTAATTTCAAGCATTGCCTTAGAAGTATTGCTGATATGATTATCTTGCCTTCTTTGATAGTTATGGGGGAAATGGTTGCAGGAGAGTAAAATCGATAACTTTACAGCAGTAATGTCCACCATGGATCAATTCTACAATCAATAATGCCAATCAATTTACATGACTCATATTCTTGCTCTTCATTTTCCTTCTGTTACTCTTCAGTATATGGAAAGAGAAATCTCTCTAAATTGTTTCATGTTGTTCAATATTAGCAGACGGAAGAAATGTCTTCTGCATCTAATGGCAAGCAACAACATGGGAGTGTTTATTTTTTAAATGAATCTGAGAACGTAATAGACAGAAATCTTCATTTCTAATGGGATGACATATGTACGATTAGAATCTGTCTTTACTGGTAGGCAGATTTCATATCCCATGAAAGTAAACACATATCAAAATCTGGTAGAGTAAAACTGCTAAGGGATAATTTCCAAATGGCTTATATTTAACTACATTCTGAACAATGAGCATAGACTGGGCTGTGATGGAGAAAGATACTATAACACATGGCACTCTGACATAATTTTTCCATTACATTTATTTCTAAAAAAAATACAATTTAAAAATAACATTTAAAAAAATACTAATTGTGGGGACCAGGAAATGGTGAAATGGTTACATTGCTGGAACCACATCATAAACTATGGTTCGAGTCCCAGACCCAGAGGCTTGAAACTCCCACCAGGCACATGTGTTTGCATGCCCAAGATCCTGAGAGGAGAATGGGGGAAAATGAACTACAGAATAGTCATCCCCCATGGGGCTGATTTCTTGTTTTCTGTCTCTGTTTCTCTGGCAAGCAAATGCACCCTATAGCAAAAATGTCTCTAAAGATAATAATACTGATTGAATTGATGGGCAAAAAGGGAAAATATAATTGAAATTCAGTGTGGCTCTCTTCCTTTCAAAATACAGTATTAATTTGTCAGCTATGTTTCATGGACTTATTAGCAAATAGTGTTGATGGTTTCCACACGGAATATGAGTATGCAGGTGTAGTATAATTTTCTTCTAAAATCTGAAACTCAACTGTATCCATGTGCCTTTTGTGACACTTGCTATAACCTTCAGAAGAACTGTTTTGTACTAAGCATATAAAAACTACACATAATACTTGGAGAAATTTTGATATTGAAATTTTATGAAATAATTCTAAAAATGTCATCACTGTCATATCATTTTAAATTTTTCATAAATATACTTTATTAAAAAATAACACTCAAAAGCAAAAGAGAAAAATAAAATGATTTCAGTTGTTTAAGATGGATTTTGAGGGATGATCACCAAAGGTCTCACTTCTTCGATTTGGGCCTACCACAGAACTAATCTGATAAAAACTCCAATCCTGAACCATCCCATCAACTGGCTTTCTTGAGTTACACATGCAGGCTGCTCTGCACACACCACTGAATGAGAAAATTCCTCAGCCATACATACGGGGCACATGTGACAGCTCAGGATCTCTGATCTCACCAGGAGGCTTGGCAGATGTTTCTTATTTATTTTATCAACTCCTTGAGTGGCCATTTCAAATAATCCTGACTCTTCAAAATCCATTGAGATCTCACCTTCTACTATCAGAAGATGATCAAGATGTTTTTATTAAGAAAATTGGCTCAAAGTGGTCAGCTTTGTCAAGTCCTTGTTCTCTCAGTTTTTGTTCCTCTCACCATTTATAGATTGAACACAACTCTACTTCTTCTCCCTCTCCTTCCTTTCCATTTGAGAGAGTGAAATGTCCTTCCTTCTGATTAACCCCAACTCCTTCATGGTAGCTCCTTAGCTGATCACCTTTTCTCTCTTT
>NW_006205069.1:0-1340 GCF_000334495.1 Tupaia belangeri chinensis | reverse complement strand
TGCACTAGACCCACCCTTAATCCAACCCTGAATAGAATCTATGTTCTTTATTGTTAAAAACTTTATGAGCTGTTAATTGAAACACTAGCTCCTCTCCCATTTACTTGTATGCAACACATTTTCAATAAAAAGGCATGATAATTCCTAGCAGTTGTCACTCCTCGCTGCCTCCGTCCAGATAACCCACCCACGCCGAGGCTGGTCCCTGACAATTAATAAATTAAGGACTATACTTTAATGCAAACACTGATTTAATATCTATAAGGGACTACAAAAATTTGTGGTTTATTTGATGCAAAACATTGAAATCCATGCAGTTTTTCATAATATGCATTTTCATAAACTTTTTGAAGACTCTTTTGAATGTAGTAGTCTCTAAAATATAGAGAAAACTAAAATTTAGGAGAGTAATACTGTGTGCTGAGGGCGATAATATTTTCATGAACAGAACAACACATATCACATAAAAAATCACACTGATATAAATAAAGTGCATTTAAAAGAATATTTTAAAATTGCATAATATCTTTAGTATCTGCATCAGGACACTAATTCAGATGTTAGAAATGGAAAGGAGAGCTAGTAATATCAACATTAAACATATTTCACAATCATGCTTTATTAAAGTAATGCAGTTAAAATCTTTACCTGTAGAGTTGGTCTGTTTTTCACATTGGCATATCATGGAGCCATCACAACTGTCTTCTGTAGTAACAGGGCTTATAGTGGTATTTCTAAGACAACATTAAACTCAGAATATGGATGAAGGTGTGAAACTCAGTATTTCTTAAACACATCATACACAAACACAGTGACATTAACTACAGAATCACTTGTTTCATTGGAAGTTTTCCAAATGCACTCTTTGTAAAATCACTTTAGAAAAAACTGAAAAATTATATTTGGCTTCTATACATTGTGTGATTAAAAAAATGCCTGCACTTATATCTATATCAGTACCTCAATTTATCTAGCTATTTATATATTTTTAAATTCTAATCCTAACTGTAAAACATTTATATCTTTAATGATACATAAATTCAGGCAGATATCCTAAAACTTATCTAAAGGATATATAATTTTAATTATGTATTTATACTTAGATAATACAAACAGAGATGTTAAAATTATAGACATAATACAAATTAGAAAAAAAGGCATAAGAAAGGCATTTTTATCTGTTCACTGCTGAATTTCAGCATCTAGAAAAAGTAGGTGATTAATAAAGATTTTTTGAATGAATCTTCAATGCTCTTAATTTCTTATTCTTAACTATTAAGTAGTTAATGGTACTTAAAATAAGATAACGTAAATATAAAAATGGAATATTTATTTGCATA
>NW_006205068.1:3138766-3199322 GCF_000334495.1 Tupaia belangeri chinensis | reverse complement strand
TTATCACTGGGGAAAGATCACATTATCCTTAAGTACAGACCTCAGACTTAACACTGATAAAACATCTGAAAAAGGTGAGATCTAGACTTTAAGACATGCTCTCCCAAGTGTGGTATAGATCCAAACCCGTAACACACAGTATGTGCAAAGGATAGGAATGAAGAGATTCAGTCACAGCCAAAAACACTCAGAGCCCAAGGCAGACTGTGCCAAACGCACCTCCAAACTCCACATACGCTAACCCTCGCTGCTGCTTGTCAAAAGAGCTGCAAGTGAGCAACTTGGCGAAGAGCTTTGTGTGGCACACCAAGGGTAAAATAACCGTGACCAAGTCCATCTGGAAAACACACTCCTCTTCTTAAAAATGCCATTTCCTCCTTCCCTGACAGCTCCAGGCTTCCAGGCAAGGGCAGGTTACCACCTGCACAGGAATTCTCACCTGAGAATGTGTTTCCAGAAGCCCCCTGCTCAGCCTCCGATGACCTTCCTCCAAACCCAGTGGAATGGAGATGTGAGTGGCATGAGGTCCTCACAGGGGACACCCAAGGACATGTCCACTTGCCCAAGGAACCTGCGTGTGAGACTGGGCGGGCGGTGGGGAGTGGGGGAGGGCAGGAATGGGAGGCACCTCGGGGATGGGCCTGATTCCTGTTAACCTTGTATGTTCCACTCCAGCCAGAACAGCAAGACATGTGGCAGACACACAAACCAGGAGCCCTGAGGGCCATATGGAGGCGGACCCTGCTGTTCCTGTCAAAACGACAGACTGCACATCTGACCGCGGCTATGGGAGATCCCTCCCAGCACACCTTCCCTTAAACCTCAAATGCAGATGTGCATCCCCAGTCCAGGATGCCCGAGGGTGCACACACTCACCACAGAGAGACAGAGTGAAAACACCCCTCCCATTAGGTGTGGTCACGCCACAATTCCTTTTCCTCCATTTCTCCATCCTTTCCAGATTTGGGACAGGCACTCACATGCACCTGTCACGTCTGTCAAACCGCCAGGTCCCAGATTTGAACCACACAGTCAGCTATGTGGAATGTGGCTCTCTTCACCACCAGGCCACAGGGCCAGCCTGACCCATTCTTGTTTTACAGTAGTACCCCCCCAACCCTGTCTACAATTTCATTTTCTACAGTTCCAGTTACTCACAGCCAATAGAGGTTCAAAAACATTAAATACCAAGTTCCAGAAATCATTTGTCAATTTGAAATGGCTTGCCATGTTATTTAAGGAAGTACTTTCCTACAACCAAGTAATGCAGTCCTCTTCTACAGTTCTGTGTTCGTCAGCTCGGGTTGCCATACAAGGTGTTATAGACTGAGCAGCTTAAACAACAGCTTTTCCTCACAGCTCCGGAGGCTGCAAGTCCAAGATCGAGTCCTGGCCAATCTGGTTCCTGGAAAGGGCTCTCCTGGTTTGTATATAACCACCTCCTCACTGTGTCCCACATGATAGAGAAGGGGCTTGGTGCCTTCGTTCTCTTATAAAGACACTAACCCCATCATGGGAGTCCCATCCCCATACCTTTCAAAGGTCCCTGTCTCCAAATGCCATCACACTGGAGGTTAGGGCTTCACCAAGCCAATCTGGGGGAAGAGACACAACTCAGTCTACAGCAATTACCTCCTGCTACATCCTTTCGGCCTCCAGTCAGAGGTCTTCCAACAATCCTAGAGCAAGTCCAGTTTTATTATCCCCGATCGTCAGCCAGTTTTACCAACAGGTACTCATAGTCCATCCCACCATTACAGTATTACACACCGAATGCCAGACAGTACCCTTGGTATTGTTACATCTGAACTGTCACCCCCAGATTCATATGTTGGAGTCCTAACACCCAGGAGCTTATTTGGAAATAGAGACATGGCAGATGTAAGGAGTTAAGATGAGGCTGAGCCAGAGTAGGGTGTGTGCCTAACTGTACATGGCTGATGAGGAAACTGGACACAGAGACACACAGGGAGAAATGATGGTAAGAGATAAATACTCGTACAAAGCTAAGACACCACGTCTAGGCCAAGGAGACAGGTGGGACATAGCCTCCCTCCCACTCCTCAGGAGGAATCAACCCTGCCGACACCTTGATCTTGGATTTCCAGCCTTCAGAACAGTGAGACTACAAATCTCTGTTAAGGCCACCAAGTTTTGGCAGCCCAAAGAAACTAACACAGTGTTTTACATGTAGTTGTTCATTCTCACAATGACCTTGTGATACTTATTCTCATTATCCACATTTAGAAGCATGGGACTGACCGAGGCACAGAGAGGTTAAGGAACATCCTCAAAGTCACACAGCTACTAAGCTAGGGTTCAAAGTCAGCAGATTTGGCTCCAGAGTTCTAACTCCTCATCATGGCACTACACTGCCTCTTGTATCTATTAAACAGTAAGCTCCCACGTGTACCCTCGTCTCCTCTCAGCACCCTATCCTATGCCATCATCCTATCCTCCCTCCTGCACCCGTTATTAACGTGGCCTGGTAGGGAGCCTACCAGGGAGGGAAGTCTGTCTGCTTTGTTTTACTTTTGCAAAGATGACTTAGCTATTTGTGAACTTTATTCTTTTCATTTACATTTTTGAATGTGTTACAGACTGCTTCACAGTAATCAGCTGTGGTTTTAATTGGAACTGCTTTGAATGTATAGATTAATTTGAGGAACACATGAAACCATTAAATTGAGTCATTTCATCCAAGAACGTAGACTGCCTCTCCATTTATGCAGATTGTGATGCATGTCCTTTACAGGGGTCGAAAACGTTCTCCTTAGAGTCTTGTGTGATCTTTATTAAGTAAATTCCACTTTTCAGTGGTGGTTGCTCTTGTGAATGGCATTTTTTAAAAAATTTGCTAGAGGGCACATGTGTTCACCAGAGAGAGACAAAGAGAGACAGAGAAAGAGAGAGAGAGAGTGAAAACGAGACACACACACACACACACACCGCAGGGAGGTTGGCCATGTCGCAACCCTTCTCCTCCATTCTCCTCTCAGGACTTCAGGCATGCACACACACACACATGCCTGGTGTGAGTTTTAAGCCACTGGGTTTGAGACTTGAACCACACAATCAACCAGTGGGATCCAGCCACCTTAACTTCAATGCCTATGTTGGCCCACGAATGGTATCTTTTTAAATTGTATTCTCTGATTATTTCTTGCATTCTCTAGTCCCACTCTCTGCTTCAGTCACCTGGCCTCTTAGATTTCTTTTTCTTTTTTTCCTATTAGGTGGCATTTACTACCTTGATTATAAAGAAAAGGAGTCTATTTTTTAAAAATTAATTAATTTTTTAGTTGACAAAAAAGTATATATTTTTAGATTTCTTTTTCTTTTTTTCCTATTAGGTGGCATTTACTACCTTGATTATAAAGAAAAGGAGTCTATATTTTTAAATTAATTAATTTTTTAGTAGACAAAAAAGTATATATTTATGAGACCTTTGCTTCTTAAAACTGGTTTCTGTAGGTTGAGTATGCATCAACTTTGCCAAACACAATATAATCATGTTTGTTTTCTCTTTTCCTTCTAATTCTTACCCCTCACATTTATTTTTTTTTCCATTGTGGCATTGCCAGAACCTGCCAAACAAAGTTAAATCACTATAGAAATGATAGGTAGCCATATCTTCCTTTAAAGCATGTGTAACCAAAGCTCCTCCATTGGGATGTTTGTCTGTGTCAGATATATGTGACCATTACTAAATCAAGAAATTTCCCTTTGGTTGTTAGTGTGCTAAAAAAAATTTATAATAAATTGTCATTGATATTTATCAAATTATTTTCAACATCTCTGTAGTATATCATAGGATTTGTTCTCTAGAATCTATTAATATGGTGATTTACATGGACAGAATATTTCAAAGTTGAACCATCCTTGAATTCCAGATAAAGTCCACTTGATTATAATATGTGAGTCTTTTTCTTTTTCTTTTTTTTTTTAATACACTGCTGGATTTATTCAGTTATTTGGGATTTTGCAACTCCATTCATAGTGAAATGGACCTACAGTTTTCTTGGGTTATATTGTCTTTATTAATCTTCAGCATCACGATTATACTGGCCTTATACAATAGGCTGGAAGTTTTCTCTTTTTTTTTTTTTTTAATTTTCTGAAGCATTGTGCAAAAGTAAGAGGAGACATAACACACTTGTAAGTCCACCAAGACCTAGGCCTCTTTAGCAGGGAAGGTCTTCTGTTACCATTTCAATTAACATATACTAATCTCTTCAGATTTTCTATTTCTTCATGTGTCAATGTTGGCACCATTTTTTTTTTAGAAAGATTTTTGCTATAGGGTGCATGTGCTCGCCAGAGAGACAGAGAGAGACAGAGAGATAGAAAGTGAAAAATCACCCGCTTAGAGGAGATGGCCATGCCACAGTCTCTTCTCCTCCATTCTCCTCTTGAGATTTGGGGCATGTACACACATGCACCTGGCGAGAGTTTCAAGTTGCCAGGTGTAGGACTCCCAACTGTGCTTGACTACAAGGGAGTCCAGCGACGTAACCATTACACTACCTGCAGATCCTGTTGGTGTCATTTTTAAAGGTAACTCCCAGCTCAAAAAAAAATGAGAATTCATAAAAATAAAATTGTGACCTTTCTTTGGAAATAAAAAATAAGAACGATTTGGTGACACCAGCCCTTTGTTCTCACCCAGCAAGAATTCAGACTTCTCCCCACTCTGATAGGAGTGTAACACTTGCGGGCCTGCAACAATCCTCCTGGGTCCCACTTCACCCACATAGTTACTGGCACCAGCACCAACCCTAGCTCTGGTTTGTTACCCCCTCCTTCCCTGGGGGGTTTACTGTTCAGTGGGGGAAACAGATATTTACGTGGGATTACATCACAAAGGGATGGGATTATCCCTGTTACAAATGCTTCCCTGATGGCACCCCACCACCACCACCATTACCACCACATCTGGTACAACTAAACTTGCTGGGAAGGACCCAGGGGACAGAGCCACCAAGGAGTTAACCTGTCTGTAAAATGGGCATAGTAACATATCTACCCTCCTAGCACAGTAGAGACTATTAACAGAGATAATAATGCTGATAAAGCACTTAGCAAAACAAAGAGCATTCACAATCAGCACCCTCTGAAATTGTTTCTGCTGGTTCCAAACCCCAGGGAACTCTTTCTTCCAACCCAGCTAAAATGTTCAAACATGTTTCAGGATCTCCCAGAAATAGATACAAAAAGAGTTCTGTGTCCCTGATGGTAGCCAGTCTCAAGAGCCGGCTACAGCTTTGTCTTCTTTTTTGCCGGCTTTGTCTTCTTTTTTATTAGCTTACATTACTAATATATTGTGGAAAAGCAGCTGGAGGTGGCCTGACAAGCAGACACCCCCCCACTCCCATCCTGCAAAGAAACCTGTGGAAGCAAACAGGTTCAGCCAGTTCTCAGCGGCCACCCTGGGGGAACACAGGAAAGGAGGGAGGAGATCTAACAGCCCATGAAGCTGCATCTCAGATCTGAACACCAGACCCCTACCCAAGGCTGCAGTGGGCTGGGAAGGGTGCGATGGGACCCCTGCACCACCGTCCACATTCAACCTTCCATGCTCCACCATCCCAGCCATCCACATTTCTGCTTTTTCAACCTCCCCTGTGGCTTAAAAAAAGAATTTCTGTGACTTTTAAACAAAGGCACCATGACATTAACCACAGAGAAGATTAACATGCTGGGACCATTTCCAGTAATAAAGAAAGCAAATGAAGTTAGCACTTCCAACATTTCTGAATCTGTATTTTTAAACTTTATATTTTGAACATTTTTGAACCTTCCTAAGTATGTGTGTGTGTGTGTGGGGGGGGTGTCAGAGCCAGGACAGGTGTTTATCCCGCACCCCTCTCCCTCCACTTGAGATGTCGAAAGAGCAGAATGTAAACCAGCACATATGCACCAACAGTAGGTCTGCAGGGGAAAAAAGTACATATGTGTGTGACAAGGAACAGAAGGGAATTGTGAGTGATGCAAACAGAAAAAAAAAAAAAAAGACCCCACCAAATGAAGAAAACTTGTTCAAGTACATACTAATGTACTTTTCTGACTTTAAAATGATGCTATGGGGCGGGGGGTGGAAGCACAACTAACATAGAGTCTCAAGCCTTTTAGAAATGGTTCTGAAGGACCTAAATGTGCGACTCTTTTCTGAAAAGAGCCTCTCCCCGTTGTTAATCTGAACTTTTAGATCAATGATATGTAGAGAAAGGAAGTGGCCTAGACCCTTGAGCAAACCTTTGGATCTGGGCACCACGATGTCATTGTTATATGCTGGTTGTTCCAGCCCAAGTGACAGCGGGGCCCCCATATGCCACGAACCCAGTGCCCCAGACACAGTGTCCCCAGTTTGTGTTTAGGCTCTTCCACTGTTTGGGTGAAAACTCTCTCTGTTTCTCTGTTGACTACAAGTTTCCAAACAATTCTCTCCCAACAGCAATAACTCAGTCCTGGCCACGTACTGCAGTGGGAAGCAAAACTGCCTACTCCTTGCTAGAGCATCAGTTCAAGTCTGTGAACCCTCCACGAGCCTCTGCCCTGAGGGCCTCGGGGCCACTGCTTGTGGATTTGAATGCCTGGCCCTGAAGAGAGAGGCACACGAATACCAGGGCTCAGGTTGGAGAGTGCATCCACAGAACCTCAGAAAGCAGGGACAAGCCAAGTGTCCACTCTATCCTGTAGACCTAGGGAAAGGAGTAAGGGATCAAAAATTCAGGCATTCTCCAGCTTGCAACCAGAATTACCAGTCCACACCCCTGGCCATGGTGCCCAGCCCTGGATGTCCATAATATCTCCAGATGCCAAAGCCAACCCTTGACTTGCAGAAGCCAAGCATCTGAATCAGAATCCACTTTGGGTGGAGACGGTTCCTGCAGGTAAGCCGGTGAAAGTGAACTTTTCTCTTAAGCACGTGCATACCCTTTGAGCCAACTGTTGTCTTCCCCCTAGCATTTCCTCTATAGAAAGAAGTTTAAACATATATAAGATATAGCTACCAGGCTCTCTATCACAGCACTGAGTGTAGTCATGGGAATCTGAAAATACCCAATAATTGTGTATTGTTTAACTAAATTATAAAATGAAATACAAGATGGTATTATAAAATAGCACTATAGGAATACCATCTATGGAGACTGGATAATGTGTTGTTTTTGTAAAGATTTTATTTAACTTTATTTATTTATTTATTTAAATTTGACCAGAGAGGGACAGAGGGACAGAGAGAGAGAGAGAGAGAGAGAGAGAGAGAGAGAGAAAGCATGCCGCCAGGAGGTCCAGGACTCGAACCACGGGCAGCCATGTCCAGCACCCTTAACCACCACACTACTTGCCAGCCCCAGGTCCCAGGTCTATTTAAAAACTGGGTTACAAAGACAAAACCTGATAGAATTGCAAAGAGAAACAGATAAAGGCACCATTATAATGGAAGACTTCAACACCCTTCTACCAACTACAGACAGATCCAGCAGAAAATCAGTAAGGATATAGGTGAACTGAACAGCACCATCCATCAACTGTATCTAATTGACATTTATAGAATACTTCATCAAACAGCAGAATACACATTCTTCTTTGGCTCACATGAAACAGTCACCAACACAGACCACATCCTGGGCCATAAAACACACCTGAGCAAATATAAAAGAACACAAATCATACAGAGTAACCTCTGAGACCACACTGGAACTAAACTAGAAATCAGTAACAGTAAAATAGCTAGAAACCCCCTAAACATGTTTTGAAATTAATTAACACATGGCTCAAAGAAAAAGGCTCCAGAGAAATTTCAAAATATTTTGAACTAAACAAAAAGGCAGATATCAAAAAGAGGAATGTAGGGGCCATGGCATGGTGGTTAAAGCAGCTGGACTCCCACATGGCTGAACATGGTTCGAGTCCCAGACCTGGCAGCTTGCCTTCTCACTTTCCTTCTCTATTTCTCTCTAGTCAACTTCAAAAAAAGAAAAGAAAAGAATGACAATGAATATTTTTTTTTAAAAAAGAGGACTGTAGATAATCAATGCATAGTAAGAAATATATAGAGTTGAGTGCATATATTAGAAAAGAAGATCTAAAATCAATAACTTAAGCTTCCACCTTGAGAAAATTCAAGAAGAGAAAAGTAACTCCAAAGCACTGAAGAAAACAAAAAGGAGATAATAAAATGAGTGTACAAATCAATGGAATTTTCAAAATAAAAAATTAATAGAGGTGGAGCCAGCAGGTGGCATGGTGGTTAAGGGTGCTGGACTCCCACATGGCCAACTGTGGTTTGAGTCTTGGATCTGGCAGCTTGCTTTCTCACTTTCCCTCTCTTTCTTTCTCTCACTCTGTCCCTCTCGGGTCAAATTAAAATAAATAAATAAATAAAGTTAAATGAAATAATTCCTTTAAAAATTTTGAAAAGAAAGAGGTCAGCAGGTGATGTGGTTAAAAGCGCTGGATTCCCACATGCCCGACAGCAGTTTGAGTACTGGACCTGGCGGCTTGCTTTCTCACTTTCCCTTTCTCTCTCTGCCTGTCTTTCTCTAGTCAGATTAAAAATAATAATACAAATGGAATTAAATAAATAAATCTTATCAAATTTTTTTAAATGTTGAAAAAATCAAAAGAAAATTAGTAGGAAAAAAATCAATGAAATCAAAGGTGGTTTTTGGAAAGATCTATAAAGCCTCTATCTAAAAGCCTCTAGCCAGGCTAACAAAAAAAAAGGAGAGCACAAATTTCTTTTATTAGAAATTAAAGGCAATATCACTGTCTGTAGATCTCATGGACATTAAAACAATAGTAGAAGAAGATTACTAAATAACTCCCTATCCACACAACTGATAACTGAGATAAAATGGACTAATATCTTGAAATACATACTCTATAAAAATTCACACAAGAATGAATGAGATCATCTAAATAGGCCTATATTTATTAAAGAAGTTGAACTGATAATTAGTAACCTTCCGAAATGGAAAGTGTGAAGCCCAGATGTATTCACTGGTGAATTCTAGCAAACATTTAGGAAGACATAATACCAGTTCTCTATAGTCTCTTCCAGAAAATAAAAGCAGAAGACAGAATTCTATGATGACACCATTAACACCAAAACCAGACAAAGACATCACAAAATGGAAAATCACAGACCAATAGCTATCATTAACATAGACATAAAAATCTTCAACAACATGTTAGCAAATTGAATCCAACAATTATAAAGTTAATTACACAAGCAAATGGGATTTATTCCAGGTATGCAAGGCTGATACACGTTTTAAAAATCAGTTCCCGTGACCCATCACATCAGCAGGCTAAAGAAGGGAAATCATAACAATAGATGCAAGAAAAGCATCTGACAAAATCTAACACTCATTCATAATAAAACTCTCAATAAACTAGAATTATAGGGGAACATTATACTAAATGGTGAGAAACTCGAAGCTTTCCTCCTAAGAATGACTCCACTCACCAATGCTTTGTGATATGACACTGAAAGTCCTAATACAACATGACAAAAAAAATAAAATGCAGGGGCTAGCAGGTGGCATGGTGGCTAGGGACAGTGTACTCCCACATGGCTGACTGTGATTTGAGTTCCAGACCTGGCAGCTTGCTTTCTCACTTTCTCTCTCATTCACTCTGTCCCTCTCTGGTCAAATTAAAATAAGTAAATAAATGGATAAATAAAGTTAAATAAAAATAATTCCTTTTTTAAAAAATAAAAAGAAATACAAAACAAAAGGTATACAGTTTGGGGGAATAAAAGTAAACAAAACTGTTTTTCCTTGCAGATTACATGATTGTTTATACAGAAAATCTCAAAAAGCCAACAACAAAATTCCTAGAACTAATAAGCAATTAGAGCAAGTCTGCACTTTCTAAATTGATACAGATTAATATATAAAAGTTAACTGTTTTTCTATATACCAGCAATGAATAATCAAAATTAAAAATTAAAGACACAGAGGGCCAGTTGGTGGCATGGTGGTTAAGGTGCTGGACCCCACATAGCCAACTCTATAGTTCGAATCCTGGACCCAGTGATCTGTGCCAGGTGTGTGCATACCCAATACCCCAAGAGGATAATGGAGAAGGGATTGTGGTGTGGCCTTCTCCCCAGGAGGGTGATTTCTCACTTTCTCTCTCTCTGTCTTGCTCTCTCTCTGGCAATCACACATGCCCTATGGCAAAAATTAAAAAAAAAAAAAAGAAAGAAATTAAAAACACAACTCCATTTATACTAACACCAGTAAAAATAAACAGTTACATATCTAACAAAATATGTACAAGACCTCTAAGAAGAAAACTACAAAACCATTAAAGACAATCAAAGATCTAAATAAATGGGGAGATATTCCATTTTCATGGAAAAAGACCCAATATTGTCAAGATGTCAGTTCTTCCCAAATTGAGCTATAAACTCAATGCAATCTCAGTCAAAATCCCAGAAAGTTATTTTGTAATTATCAACAAACTGACTCTGAATTTTATATGAAGAGGTAACAGAATAGTCAATACATACTGAAGAAAGAACAAAATCAGAGGACTGATATTACCCAAATTAAAGACTTACTATAAAGCTACAATAGGCAAGACAGTGTGGTATTGGTGAAAGACTAGATGAATATACCAGTGAAACAGATTAGAAAAGAACTGTCTGTAGATCTCATGGACATTAAAACAATAGTAGAAGAAGATTACTAAATAACTCCCTATCCACACAACTGATAACTGAGATAAAATGGACTAATATCTTGAAATACATACTCTATAAAAATTCACACAAGAATGAATGAGATCATCTAAATAGGCCTATATTTATTAAAGAAGTTGAACTGATAATTAGTAACCTTCCGAAATGGAAAGTGTGAAGCCCAGATGTATTCACTGGTGAATTCTAGCAAACATTTAGGAAGACATAATACCAGTTCTCTATAGTCTCTTCCAGAAAATAAAAGCAGAAGACAGAATTCTATGATGACACCATTAACACCAAAACCAGACAAAGACATCACAAAATGGAAAATCACAGACCAATAGCTATCATTAACATAGACATAAAAATCTTCAACAACATGTTAGCAAATTGAATCCAACAATTATAAAGTTAATTACACAAGCAAATGGGATTTATTCCAGGTATGCAAGGCTGATACACGTTTTAAAAATCAGTTCCCGTGACCCATCACATCAGCAGGCTAAAGAAGGGAAATCATAACAATAGATGCAAGAAAAGCATCTGACAAAATCTAACACTCATTCATAATAAAACTCTCAATAAACTAGAATTATAGGGGAACATTATACTAAATGGTGAGAAACTCGAAGCTTTCCTCCTAAGAATGACTCCACTCACCAATGCTTTGTGATATGACACTGAAAGTCCTAATACAACATGACAAAAAAAATAAAATGCAGGGGCTAGCAGGTGGCATGGTGGCTAGGGACAGTGTACTCCCACATGGCTGACTGTGATTTGAGTTCCAGACCTGGCAGCTTGCTTTCTCACTTTCTCTCTCATTCACTCTGTCCCTCTCTGGTCAAATTAAAATAAGTAAATAAATGGATAAATAAAGTTAAATAAAAATAATTCCTTTTTTAAAAAATAAAAAGAAATACAAAACAAAAGGTATACAGTTTGGGGGAATAAAAGTAAACAAAACTGTTTTTCCTTGCAGATTACATGATTGTTTATACAGAAAATCTCAAAAAGCCAACAACAAAATTCCTAGAACTAATAAGCAATTAGAGCAAGTCTGCACTTTCTAAATTGATACAGATTAATATATAAAAGTTAACTGTTTTTCTATATACCAGCAATGAATAATCAAAATTAAAAATTAAAGACACAGAGGGCCAGTTGGTGGCATGGTGGTTAAGGTGCTGGACCCCACATAGCCAACTCTATAGTTCGAATCCTGGACCCAGTGATCTGTGCCAGGTGTGTGCATACCCAATACCCCAAGAGGATAATGGAGAAGGGATTGTGGTGTGGCCTTCTCCCCAGGAGGGTGATTTCTCACTTTCTCTCTCTCTGTCTTGCTCTCTCTCTGGCAATCACACATGCCCTATGGCAAAAATTAAAAAAAAAAAAAAGAAAGAAATTAAAAACACAACTCCATTTATACTAACACCAGTAAAAATAAACAGTTACATATCTAACAAAATATGTACAAGACCTCTAAGAAGAAAACTACAAAACCATTAAAGACAATCAAAGATCTAAATAAATGGGGAGATATTCCATTTTCATGGAAAAAGACCCAATATTGTCAAGATGTCAGTTCTTCCCAAATTGAGCTATAAACTCAATGCAATCTCAGTCAAAATCCCAGAAAGTTATTTTGTAATTATCAACAAACTGACTCTGAATTTTATATGAAGAGGTAACAGAATAGTCAATACATACTGAAGAAAGAACAAAATCAGAGGACTGATATTACCCAAATTAAAGACTTACTATAAAGCTACAATAGGCAAGACAGTGTGGTATTGGTGAAAGACTAGATGAATATACCAGTGAAACAGATTAGAAAAGACAGAAACACAGTAAATTGCTCTTCGACAGAGAAGCAAAAGCAATTCAATAGAGAAAGGAGAGTCTCTTCAACAAATAGTGCTAGAATGACTGGGCCACAGGGAAAAAATTTAGACATAGAACTTATACTTTTCACAAAACTCAAAATGTATAATACATTGAACTAGAACAGAGAAATACATCTAGAAGATAAAATAGAAGAAAATCTAGGTGATTTTGAGTTTAACAATGACTTTTTAGATAATGAAAAGCACAACCCATGAAAGAAAAAAATAAGTTGGATTTCATTAAAATTAAAAATTTTGCTCCACAAAATACACATGAAGAGTCTAGAAGAAAAGCTACAGATTGAGAGAAAATATTTGCAAAATACATGAAGAGCTTATATCTATAATATAAAAAGAATTCTTGAAACTCAACAAAAAGGAAGCCAAGAAACCCTATCTACTTATGTTTTGTCAGAGGGTACCTGCACTCTCCAAAGAGAGACAGAGAGAGAGGGAGGAGCGGGGAGAAAGCACTTTCCAATGGGGTGCAGTCACACTGCAATCCCTTTTTCTCCATTTCTCCATACTGTCAGGATTTGGGGGATCCACACACATGGACTGAGTGTGTTCATCAAGCTGCCAGGGCTGAAATTCAGACTGATGTTAGCCAGGTGGGATCCAGCTCCTTTAACCACTAGGCTACAGAGCTAGCCAAGCCAACTTAAAAATGGGAAAAAAAAAAAATCTGAGCAGAGCTTTCATCAAAAAATTACAGATGGCAAATAGGTATACGAAAAAATATTCAATATCATATGTCATTAGAGTACTGCAAATGAATTAAACAATAAGATGCTACTACAAACCTATTAAGAATGGTCAAATCCAGAACACTGACAACACAATATGCTGGCAAGGATGTGGTGTGATAGAAAACCCATTCAATGCTAGTGGGAATATAGGATGGTATAGCCACTTCAGAAGACATTTGTGACAGATTCTTTTTTCTTTTTCCTTCTTTCATCCTTTTTCCTTCCTTCTTTATCTTTCCTTTTCTTATTCTTTCTCTTCCTTCCTTCCTTCCTTCCTTCCTTCCCTCTCTCCCTCCCTCCCTTCCTCTCATTCTCTCTTTCTTGTTTTGTCAGAAAGAGAGTGAGAAAGGAACCCCCAGTGTGGCCTGGTCATGCCACAATCCTTTTTCCTCTAACTCCATTCTACCAAAATCCTGGACATGTCTTTGCATGCTCTATATGTTTTTAAGTCAACAGGCCTGGGACTCAAGCCCTGGTCGGCCATATAGAATCCAGCATACTCTGTAGTGCCTTACCACTGTACTACAAGGCTAGCTCATTTGGCAGTTTCTTCCAAAAATAAACATAGCCTTCCATACAATCCATCTATTGTACCTATTAGTATTTACCCAGATGAGTTGAAAATGTATGTCCACACAAAAAAACAATACATGAATGTTTATAGTAGTTTTAATAATTGTCACAAATTGGAAGCAATAAAGATGTTTTCCTTAATAGGTTAATGAATAAACTGTGGTATGTCCATATAATGGAATATAAATGATAACAAGAAATGAGCTAGTAAGTCACAGGAAGACATGAAGGAAACTGAAATGCATATCTCTAAGTGAAAGAAGCCAGTCTGAAAAGGCTGCAAACTATATTGATTCCAACTATGATATACAACCTTCTGGAAAATACAAAGCTATAGAAAGAGTAACAAGATCAGTAGTTGCCAGAGGATAGAGAGAAAGAGGTAGGGATGAATAGGAGGAACACAGGATTTTCAGAGTAGTGAGCTATTACTTGTGTGACTCTGCAATGGTGGATATGTGACATTATGCATTCCTCGAAATCTGTAGCATTACAGCAGTCAGAGTGAACGCCAATGTAAACCATGGGCTTTGTTTAATAATGTGTCAATATTAGTTCATTAGTTAAAATAATGCATCACACTAATGCAAGATGGTAATAACAGAGGAAAGTGTGGGTGGAGGAATAACAGGAATTCTCTGTACTTTGTACAATTTTTCTGTGAACCTAAAACTGTTCTCAAAAATAAAGTCTATTAAAAAATAGATTACAAAACAGCAAGTGTGATATAATCCGATTTTTCTAATAAATAGCTCTGGTAAATGAGAACTTTCCATACCATGGGGTAGTCAGTCAGTGGTGGGGACAGGAGGGCTGTGTGGGAATCAGAAGTTTTATGATTTTTCTTATCCCTGGGGTAGAAAAAATAATGCATTCCTTGGTTTCTCTGGTTATTAGCATATAGTGCTTTTATAATCAGGAAAAAATCTAATTTGGGGGGACCAGCAGATGGTATAGTGGTTATGTCACTGGACTCCCATATGGCCAACCATGGTTCAAGTTTTGGACCCGGTGGCTTAAAACTCATGCCAGGTGCATGTGCATGCATGCCCAGAATCCCAAGAGGAGAATGGAGAAAGAATTACAACATGGCCATTCCCCCTGAGTGTGATTTCTCACTTTCTGTTTCTCTGGCAAGTACATATGCCCTATAGTAAAAATCTCTCTCAAGAACTAAACAAAACAAAAAATCTAATCTTGGGATAAAAAGTGAAAAAAGAATGAGCTTTTTAATCAACACTGGCAGAGAGAAGTGATGGGAGCTAAGAGGAATTGTTGATTGAGAAATCACAAAGAGCTTCGCTTCTCACCCTGAGCTTCTGCAGTATCCCTATGTTAGAAGAGATAGCTGAGGCTGAGGTTAAGTGATGGCTCACCCTCGATGGTGCAACACAGAAATGGCAACGCTAGGTTTGGATGCAGACGGTCACGCTGCGAAGGCACCTCTACCCCGAGCACTATGCAGCTGCTCCCTTATCCCCTGGGAGGGTAAGGATAAACACCACCTGGCCTAGGGCACTTGCAGGACTGAAGTGTGATGGCAAGGACTTTCCCTAAGGGTGGGTACCAATGCCCTCCAAGGTGGGGCAAGAGCTAGAGGAGCTCCTCCAGCAAGAATTTTCCACCCCCAGCTCATATGCACCCTTGCCAGGTACCAAGGGAGGAGGGAATAGCCCTTGAGGCTGTCGGAGCAGCTGTGAGGGGATTCCAGCTCCGATCATCAGCAGGAGCCACGTTCAACTCTGACTCAGCCTCACAAGTGTTTTCAGAATGTCCACTGAGCACCAGGCACTGGGCTGAGGGACAGGAAACAAACCACATGTACAGTTAACAACAAAACAGGTCACCCTTCTGCTGTCATTCATTCACCCAACAAACAGATGCTGAGGGCCATGCTGGGCCCCCTCACAGGGCATCAGTGTGATCAGAGCGAGGGTAGGAAACACCCACTTCCACGCCTGTTAGCAAAGACCTTGCAAAAGGGACCGATGCAGCTTCATGACCAGTAATCAACAGTGACACAGCTTCCTTGGCTCTGGTCAGGTGGTCAAGACACCCCAGAAGGAGCACATGGTTTTTACCACTCGGGTAACCAGAGACAGCAGATGGACACTGAAGGCACCTGATTAAGCCTCAGCATCCCACACACTGGAACTGAGCTCGGAGCTGGAAACCTCATCAGGACCTCTCTGCACGAGGGACTCAAACACGGGGATGTGAAGCCAAGGGGAAAAGGCCTCCGCATGGAGGGACTGATGGCAGGCAGGGTCGGGGGCTGCCTCCAGGCCCCCTTCAGCAGGGTCAGAGAGGGTCACCTCCAAAGGCCTCTCTGCCAACATCCCCCAGGGCTCAGTTTTAGGACATTTCCTTAAGGATTTCACTCCTAGAGTAAGAAAAAGGACTCAGCCTGTCTGCTGTCACGCTGGGCTGTCCAGAGACCTTCTGGTAGCTGAGGTTGAGAGGCTTTCTGAAGCCTCAGGAGAGCAGGCGGGGGTGCTCAGTCCAAAACCCACCCCTTGCTCAGGCCCTGAGTAAAACCAGACTGTCTAGAGTTGGACCTGGGTCAGCTGGGTGTCTGCAAGCTGCCTGGCAACAATGGGCACATCCACTTTTCAGGCCTTGCTGGCCAGGGCAGAGGTTCGCAGAGTCCAATGTCTTTGTCTGTTTCGCCCACCTGACTGATACTTGTCCTCGCCTCCTTCAAGCAATCTTCCAGGATCTCTCATCTTTTCCTGCCAATCAGACTCGAGGGACCCCTTGTTCCTTGGTCTCGGTGGTCATTTGTATGCTAGTTACCAACCTGCCCAATTCTGAGCTTCAGGCAAGGCTGAGGCTTGCTGTTCTCTGCAGCCCAAGTCAGGTGCTGAACTGCTGATCAAAAGTAGATGCAACAACTTGAAAACCCCAAGCCACTACCAGGACAGGATGTGATCACTAAGCGAATGTGTGGCCCAAGTACAAAAGGCCCCCTCTTCCTCCAAAGCCCACTCTGTGCAGGCCATGTCCAAAGTCAGTGGAATTCACAGCTCCTAGAGTTATTCTCACCATGGCTGCCCTCCTCCTTGTCCAGGACAGGGAATGTTTTCCAGAGTTAAAACCACCTGCTTATTTTAAACCTAGCAGACTTGGTGCAATCACAAGATTCCAGGCAGCTGGGGTGACTATAACCATCAGACCCCCTGGCTCCAAGCATGTGGGCTGGGAAAATGCCACAGCAACAGCAGCCTGGGAGCACCCCCACCCAGGGCTGGGTGGGAAGGGACGTGTGTGTTCTTGCCACAGCTGCTAAACCAATCAGCGGCTCCTCTTCAAAGCACCAAGCCCAGCCTTGAATACAGACAGAAGCAAGAGGAGCCAGCCCACCCACCTGGGCCCAACACTTCAAAGGTGCAGAGGGGGCCAGAGGGCAGAGCCATGCTAGGTAAAAGTGACCATGGGTCCCTGCAGGCTCAGCAACCTCAGCCTAAGGGGGAACCCAGTCAAGAGGTCTTCCTATGGAAAATGGTCAGCTGGGAAACAAGACAAGCTATGCTGGTGGGAGGCAGGCAGGGCTTTGTGGACTGCCTGAGGTCCTGGCAAGGGATGCCCAGTCAGTGTGCATCTGAGGTCCACAGGTAGCCAGGGGGCAGTCTGCACCATTGCCTGTATGGAGAAACGTGGCAAGCTCAGATTCACTTGAATTTGTTGTTATTGTAATTAGGTCTGGATCGTCATCCTGAGGGAAAACACATATTTTTGTTTGTTTGTTTTGTTTTCTTGTTGTTTTTTGTTTGTTTGTTTGTTTTGTTTTGTTTTTAAGAGAGACTTTTGCTACAGGGTACATGCACTTGCCAGAGAGACAGAAAGCGAGAAATCACCCCCTGGGGGGATGGCCATGCCCCAATCCCTACTCCATTCTCCTCTCGGGATTTTGGGCATGTACCCACATGCATCTGGCATGAATTTCAGACTGCTGGATCCAAGACTCGAACCGCAGTTGACCATGTGGGAGTCCAGCACCTTAACCACTATGCCACCTGCTGGCCCCAACATACAGCTTTTTGAGAGGCTGAGTATATGAGACTGGCCCCATGGGAATCAGATACCACTCCCTACACACCTCACCTCAGGGTCACAGTTTCAGATAGATGTTCCAGGGACATGCCACAGGCCACAGAGCATGCCCACTAAAGGGGCCCAAGCTCTGGAACAGAGATGCCTCAGGACTATGGAGAGATGAGGATTGCAAACTCGGAGAAGGGGTTGCGGCGTGACCATCCCCCTGGGGGGGTGATTTCTCACTTTCTGTCTCTCTGTCTCTCTCTGTCTGTCTTGCTAGTGCATGTGCCCTATAGCAAAAACCTCTCCAAAAAAAAAGAAAAGAAAAAGAAACCGTAAAGTGAAAGGAGCAATGGAAGGGGTGTGCGTGTTCCCAGGAATGCAAGCATGTGTGTGAGGAGACATCTCTGCACGCATTTTTTAGGAATGCCAGCATGTGTGTGAGTAGACATCTCTGCACTCATGGGAACAGAGCTCCAGAGGGAACAGGTGCTGGGCCGGGTCTGTTTATCCTTCCTATCGCGTCCGTATATACCACATGTATCTGTTGCCTAATTAAAAATCATTAATTTAAACAATTTAAAATTCTGCCAGACACCATGTAGCACTACTCCAGCAGAAAGGCATTTCTCCTCTCAACTTCAAGGGGCTGCCTGGAGACCACCCACCTAACCGTGGTGAGCACCATCCATTTCACATACAGACCCAACTTGGAGACAAATCCTCTTGCTGTCATCTGGCCCATCAGCTGCCCACACACACTCAGCTCCACGAATCAGCTGGCTTCCCCCAGGAGGCTCTTCCCACTGTCCGAGCAGCCACCTGTGTCTGACGCCAGCGAGCCGCCACCCTCACAGTCCCACCGGGTCACCGCACTGGTTTTCTGAAGCGCGATTCTTATCTGTGGCTTAGGGGATTTCCCATGTTTACAGAGCACATTAGGTGAAGCTGCCTCGGTTTATGGATGGTTCCAGGCTTTCAGAATACGGTGGAGCTGTCCTACTGCTGTGAGACGTCCACTGTGCTGCCCCATATTTGCCTTTCCCCCTTGAAGGCAAAGCAAAGGGCCCGGCTGAATTCACATGGGTTAATACTCACACAGACCTGGGCATAGCTGAGATCTTTGCCTGCTTTTCCTGAGCCCTCTGACCCACACCTAGGTCAGCCACACATAGATACCAAGTTCTGAGCAATTCGGAGAAGCCCATGGGCTGCACCTACAGTGGGCCTGGGACTTTACAGAAGTTTGGGCTGCAAGGTCCAGCCAAGGGCAGATCCCAAATGAGATTGCCCAGCAGCCGGCACCCATCAGACATCGTGAGTTCGGGAGCAGATGTCGGGCTCCAGCTCTGCTCTGATGTGAACCCACAGTGCATTTCAGCAAGCCTCAATTTCCTTCTCTATAACATAGGCCGGGGGAAGTCCTGCTTGCTGCTTTGTAGTGAGCACTACATAGATTAAGTCATGTTGCACCAATGCCAGTGAACTCATTGTCTATTCCCACACAATGCTGGAAAACCCACCATGTTGTCAATATCCTCCTCCAGGGGCTAGCCAGTGGCATGGTGGTTGGGACAGCTGGACCCCACATGGCTAACTGTGCAGTTCTAGTCCCAGACCCAGCAACTTGAAAAACATGTCAGGCATATGTGAGTGCATGCCCAAAATTCTGAGAGGATAATGGAGGAGAAGGGATTGTGGTATGGCCATCCCCCCGGGGGGTGATTTTTCACTTTCTCTCTCTCATGTGCATGCACATGCACATGTGTGTGCACAGACACATGCCCTATGGCAAAAAAAAAAAAAAAAAACCTCCTTCAAATATCTCTATAAATTGCTAAATTTTTCTAAGATGTGATCTCTAAGACATAATATTAAATGAATAAAGCAGGGGGTAGGAGTGTGTATAGTGTCCTAGTATCTAAGAGAGGAGGGAAGAGAACGCAAATCTACATGCATGTTTGCTTATTGAAATCACGCATGAACAAATCGTGAGAGTAAAAACAGTTACCTAGAGGCTAAAGAGACATGGACATGGGAATAAAGCAAGACTGCTTTGAATATTCCTGGTTTGTAAAAATGTTAATATTTTATATAATTATAAAAGCAAAATTTAGATTTAAGAAGTAATACTTACAAACCAAAATTAAAAAGCAATAAATGAATTTAAATGTCTGTCTATGTGACAGCGTAACTTCAGAGACAAGAAGCATGAAAAGCGGCTTTGAGGGGCCAGCAGGTGCATGATGGTTAAGGCACTGTACTCCCACATGACTGACTATGGTTTGAGTCCCAGACCCAGTGGCTTGAAAATCATGCTGGGTATGCATGCGTGTGTGCCTAAAATCCCAGGAGAAGAAGGGATTGTGGCATGGCCATTTCCTCAAGGGGTGATTTCCCACCTTCTCTGTCATGGTCTCTCTCTCTCTGGCAAGCACACATGCTCTATGGCAAAAACCTTAAAGAAAAAAGAAAAGTGACTTTGAAACATATACCTAAGGCCAAAGTGAACTGAAAACAACACAACACCAGAACCCCCTACACTGTTTTTAGAAACCGTATTGCTGGTGGTGGGCGGTAGTAGTCTAAGGTGGGGTTGTGTAAAGCGAAGCATTCCGCTGTTGGGGTCACTAGAAGCTGGGGCGTTCATCACGAGAGAAAAGAGGCGAGCATAGCAAATTAGCCAGGTTACACTAGAGCCAAAACTAAACTAAAACTCTATAGCTCTGGGTTCAGACTGGAAGAGCCAATGCTAACTCATAATATGGTTAATCTTTGGAAAAGGAAAAAAATCTTGTGCTGTCTACAGAAAGATACTTAGGAACAACGGCAACTCTAGGACACATGGGCACCCCTGAGGCCCAGAATGTGGTCTCTAATTACAATTTCCCCCTCCAGTGAACAAGATTCTGGAGAAAAGCTGATTCCAAGTTTGGGGGCAAACACCTACTGGTGGGAGGTGGGCCGTATGAGCAAAAAGAGACAGACACACAGACAGACACTGTGTGTGTGTGTTGGTGCAGGGGAATCTGGGGGAGGAAGGATGCCCAGGAAATAAATGGACGCAGGAAAAATAAACCACGGCTAATGAAAGGCCGCTAATGAGGGAGGCTGAACATGTGACATTTACCTTGGCCTGCGTCTGGCTCGCTCTCTCGCCCTCTCCGTGTGGGGCAGCAGCTGGCTCAGGAGCTGCCTCTGCTCTGAGCAGGCCTTTCCTGTCACGAGCCATGTTATCTGAAGCATTTTTGACAGCACTTCCGAAGCCGTGCTGAAGCCAGCGTTGAACCGTCTCTCCCAATCTGGCCAATGTCCCTGCCAGCCAAGCCCTGGCACTGCCAGGCCAGGTCTCTTAAGTGGGCTCTGTCTACAGGTTGGCTGTGGCCCTCCGGCTGGCTACAAGGTCAGAAGAGAGAGCCATGGAGATGCCCCCAGCGCAGGGACAGGAGGCTGGGGCCTTGTCAGGTCCCTCCCAGGTTCTCCAGGTGCCTGGCCCAGGCAGGTGCGAGGTGCTTTCCTCTCTAGCCTCCCCTCCTGGCGGCAAGGTGAATTACTCATCCCTACACAGAATAGAGGTGGATGGCCCTCCCTGCTCTGTAACTGCTGATCTGGGGCAGGGCTGGGGTGTGCCCACAAGAGCCTGCCCCCTGCTACCCCCACTCCTGGTGAGAGCAGTAATGAAAGGTGGGTACAGGTTGGCCATGGACAAGTGTGGGGCCCTAACTTCCCAGTCCTTGGAAGGACAGGCTAGGCAGGCCTTCCCCAGTGGCAGGTGGACCCTGTGGGCTTCGAGACCCCATCTCCACTATGGCCAGCAAACCCTGCTCACAGACAAAGCCAGATGTCGGGAGCAGACATATTGGGGTTTGCCTGGGACACGTGCAGCAGCCAGGACTAAGCACCTCAACAGGCCCTGATAGCCCTGTGAGACCAGGCCACATGCTCACCACTATGGTACAGAGGGGGAAACTGAGACTCAGAGCAGCCATTGTGGGTCACAGGTCACATGGAGGCAGTACCACTGCCAGGCCACCATCAGATCAAAGGGCTACCAAGACTCCCCAGGGTTTTAGTCTGAGCAAACACAGCTGATTCCTACAAATCGGGAGAGGAGGCTCTTTCCTCTGGGGATTCACCCTATTGGCTGGAGTTGGGGTGAGAGAGTGCAGAGAACTGCTCCATTCATTCCTGTCAGGTAAGAAACTGCTCACCCCTCCAGACGCTGTTCAGAGCCACCTCCCCCTGGAAGCCTCCCAGGATGCCTGTAGGATGTATCCACTGCCCTTACACGTGCACACTCTCCTCAGTTGCCACCCCTGGGTCTCCCCATGAATGGAGTGGACTTTGTCATTTTGACTCTCACGAACAGGGCGGGCTCAGCGCAGAGGACCGCCAGGGCCAGGCTCTTCCAGAACAAGCATTCAGGCAATGATTCCTGGACGCTGTGACGAGCACCCTGAGGGTACGAGGCCACTTGCTCTGAGATAAGCAGCATTCTAGGAATGATGACAGATATCTTCTCATTTGTCACTTGGATTCTCATGAAGTTTAAATTTGGAAATGGATGCTCAAAAAATGTGTACACCTGGGCCCTGGGGCCCTGCTAGACCATGATGGAGCTGGTTTCAAGACCAGTCTGGAGGGTTCCAGAGCCCAGCGGCTTCCTCACTACACCATCCAGGACATTGCCGTGGTCCCAGCTCAGCCCGAGACTGGGCCCCTCCAGTCAGAGCAGGCCATGGTCCAAGCCCGCCGAGACTTAGATTCAAGCTGCAAATGAGTCCCGAGTCAGTGTTCTCCAGGGGCCTTCACTTAGCTGCCCACCTTTAAAAAAGACGGGATGGGGTAGCATGCCACGGGATGGGACACGATGGGACGGGATGGGATGCAGCGAGAAGGACACAGTATTACATATGTGGTCTCCCTGCCATGAATCTGATGACACGGAAACGTCAGGCAAACCCTACACTGTTAAGCGACTGCTCTGGGCTCTTCAAAACCTGGAATGGAATTTGAACCTGGCAGTGAATAGCGCAGAGTGCTGTGTCCAGGTTAAACTCCTGCATGTGACAAATTCCCTCAGTGTGGGCTTGCTGTGAGGAGGCGTGCTTAAGTATTTAAGAGGGGGAGCTGTCATCTGCATCTGACTCTGAAACGACCTAAGTAACAGGGAGTCCCAATCACAACGTGTAGATGCAGGAGACGAACGGAGGTAAAGCACGTACGGCAAAGATAAGCTGTAGGACACGAACGGGCAGCGGGTGCTTCATGGTACTCTCTTTGAAACTTTTCCATTTGAAATAGTTCCAGGATAAAAGTTCAAAGATAATGTCAAAAAGGAAAAATATTAACACATTTTTAATAAATAATCTAAACATTTATAACTTCGATGGAAAAATCCAGAGACATGGCTTAGCTGGGGCCCACATTCCCCGGTTAGAAGCCAGCTGAACTGAGTTTCTGCTCACATAAAGGCCCAGCCCTCACCTGGCCAGCCTCTCCTGTCTGGGACCAGCCTGGCTCCAGCTGACTCAGGACCATTCCAAACTCAGGGCCAGATGTCATGTCCTTGCCCATATGGCCCTCACATTCCTCTCTACGACAGGGGCTGGGACAGGGCTGGGCAGCAGAGTCTTCGTAAAACTCTGACTGGGGGAGGGACCAGCAATTAGCGTAATGGCCATGTCGCTGGACTCCCATGTAGTCGACCGTGGTTCACGTCCCGGACCCAGTGGCTTAAACTCACGCCGGGCGCGTGTGTGTGCATGCCCAAGATCCCAAGAGGAGAATGGAGGAGAAGGGATTGCGGTGTGGCCATACCCCTGGGGGGTGATTGCTAGCTTTCTGTCTCTCTGTCTCTCTCTGTCTGAATGGCAAGCACATGTGCCCTATAGAAAAAAACTCTCAAAAAAAAAAAATCTGACTGGGAAGATGTGCCAGCGGCATGCCTGGCACACTGCAGGACCTAGGGAGAGCCCCCCCCCACCTCCATGGTCCATTCTCAGCAGACAGTACTGCAGACCCTCCTTGATGAGCCCGGGCTGCCCCGCCAAGTCTGGGATACAGGCCTGGAGCCCGGAACGCTTAGGGAATGTCCGCCAGCTCCAAGGCCTGCTGGGGTTTATCCTGGGAGCAGCTTCAGAAAAACATCTTTCTCCCTCAGGAACAGGCAGCAGGACTAGCTTCAAGCCAGGGAAGAGAAGGGACAAGGACAAAGATGAAATCCTTGAGTTTTCTTTCTTTCTTTCTTCCTTCCTTCCTTCCTTCCTTCCTTTCTTTCCTTCTTTCTTTTTTAAAGAATTATTTATTGGGACCAGCAGTTAGTGTAATGGCTATGTTGCTGGACTCCCACATAGTCGACCGCAGTTCAAGTCCTGGACTTGGTGGCTTAAACTCACGCCGGGCACGTGTGCATGCGTGCCCAAGATCCCAAGAGGAGAATGGAGGAGAAGGGATTGTGGCATGGCCATCCACCCTGGGGGATGATTTGTCGCTGTCTCTCTCTCTCTCTGCCTTTCTGGAGAGCACATGCACCCTATAGCAAAAACCTCTCCAAAAAAATTATTTATTTAATTCCATTTATTATTATTATTATTCGACCAAAAAAGAGACAGAGAGAGAAAAAGGGAAAGTGAAAAGGTAAGCTGCCAGGCCCAGGACTCGAACCATAGTCAGGTTTCCTGGAGCTCAGGGTGGAGAGGCCTGGAGGTTAATGGGCTTTGGAGCAGAAAGCTAGGTCCAGGTCACAGCTCTGGCACTGACAAGCAGGGTGACTTCGTCCTAATTGCTGAGCCTCCGATGCCTCATCTGGGAAATGAAGCTCCTGACAGAGCAAGTTCACAAGGGCTGGAAAAGCATCAGCATGGTGCCCAAATGTCTCCGTGGGCTCTGGTTATCACTGCAGCCCCCGCCACCACAGGACACTACCCACTCTGGGACCTGTGGCCCCTCCCGCCCCTAGATGGCCACTCATCTCAGTCAGCTCCCTCCCTTGCTCAACGGCTGGCCCACAGTGACCCCAGGTGGCCGGCACCTTCCCAGCTAGTGCTCACTGTATTGGACGTGTGCATAGAGCGGGCATTTCCATCACCACAGCAAGTTCCGGGAGAGGGAGTGCTCTGGAATGGGGGAGCAGGCAGCCAGGACCCTCAGAGTCTGTCTGTCTGTCTGTCTCTGTCTTCCTATACCTCCTCCTCCCGGTGTCAGGAACAGGCATCTCTGGGCCAAATTCCCTGCTGTCCAGAGCAGCTCCCTTGTGTCTGTGACCCCCTTCTCTGCCCCCAGTGACAGAGTGGGCAAAGACAGGCATGGGGAGGGGGGTATCAGGGTGTAAAGACTGTCAGCCTGCTGCGGGGAAGACGAGGGCCAGTAAGATCAGGCTCCAGGACACACCAGAATAACCCAGGCCAAGTGTGGGGGTCATGGAGCCAGGACGACCTCCATCAAACCCTAGTGCTGCCTGTCACAAGCTGCGTGGGCCTAGGCAAGTTGCTCGACAGTCCTGGTCTGCCCCTCCCTCCCCAATCTGTAAAGTGGAAACCATAGAGGACCTACAGCAAGCAAATATAATGCCCTTCTCCCACCAGGACAAAAGCGAGACAGCAACCCCAACCCCGAGTGTGCAGTGGGTACTAAGGAACAATCGTAGGCTGAATGAAAGATCATCCCCTTGCAAGTAATCATTAATACACGATGCCTGCTAAGATGACAGTGATGATGCAGCAGTAACCATGTTGCGTAAGATAAGGTTAAGGAGGGGCCTTCTTGCAGGGGTCAGGTCCAGCCTTCAGGACCCCCTAATGCTTCCAGGAGCCTTGCCCCCTTCAGACAAAGACCCTGGGACATTGGTTTTCTCCTACAAATCTTGGTCCCTCCCTCCCCACCCTGACCCCCATGAGGCCATGTAGAGCCATTCAACCCCACATATCTGCCCCATCCATACCTCACAGACCCTTTGTCACCAGCTCATGCATGACTGCCTGGAGCCAGACTATGCCAGGGGACTTAGCAGCTCTTCCCATGAGAAGGCACTGCTGTTGCATGGCCACATGACATTCTTAGTCAATGCAGTTGACACTGTCATAGAGGCATCATGCCCTGGTCATAGTCAGCTGCTAGACCCTAAGGAAGGAGGATGACAGCCACATGGGGCAGAGCCAGACCCAGCCTGAGGCTAGGAGCCAGACATGAGTTGACGAGTTTCCCAGCATCTGCGTGCCACAGGTGCAGGACAGGCCCATTTTCTCTTGTGTCTTTACAACAGATTTACATTTCTGAGTTAACAGACCCCTTTGAGAACTCAGTAAGAGCTCCAGACCCTCTCTCAGCAGAAGGCATATCCTTCATTTTTGCTTCGAATTCCCCAGGCTCAAGGACCTCCCATATGCAGTCCAGACATTGAACCTCTGGGCTCCCTCAGGTGGCCAGGTCAGAAGGTGACTGATTTTGGAGGAGGCCTAAATATTCTCTAGCCTGATGGCATACAACTGCAGGGGGATGAGGCGTTGAGATTTCCCCTGGTGCTGAGTATAACCCCTTCCAGTCCAGGGCCTGAAAGAAGGGTCTGCCCCAAATACCAGATGACTCCATGGCAGTTCTGGGTGTCAAGACTCTCAGTCCCGAACCAGCAGTTAGCGTAATGGCTATGTCGCTGGACTCCCACGTAGTCGACTGCAGTTCGTGTCCCGGACCCGGTGGCTTAAAACTCACGCCGGACGCATGTGCATGTGTGCCCAAGATCCCGAGAGGAGAATGGAGGAGAAGGGATTGCAGCGTGACCATCCCCCCTGGGGGGTGATTTCTCGCTTTCTGTCTCTGTCTCTCTCTGTCTGTCTGGCAAGCGCACGTGCCCTATAGCAAAAAAAAAAACCTCTCCATAAAACAAACAAACAAACAAAAAAAAGACTCTCAGTCCCAAGGCTCATTCCCTCCCCTGCCAGTCCATCAGACCCTGATCCCCTGCTCCCTCCACGATTCCCCAAGTCCTCTATTTCCTGCTGGTCAGAAGGTGTGACCTGCCGCCCAGAGTCCCTTGCCACCTGGCTAGGCCTTCATTTCACCCACTCATAATGGTGTTTGCGCCCATGGCGCCAGGCTGGCGTTCTCCAGCCCTGGGGCCACCACACCCACGTCCTCAGGTCTTTCTCGCTGAGATGAAATCAAGTACCAATTTCCATGTGAGACGAGTATATAAATATAAAAACCCAACCAAATGAGAAAATGGGATGGCAAATGTTTTACTCCAGCTAGAAGATAAGTTTATGGCCAGTGACAATAAGAATCTATTTAAATACGTGATAATAATAATAAAGATTTATATCAGGTGCAGTCAAACAGTTGGGCCAGCCCTGCAGCCTAGGGGTTAAGGGAGCCAGATCCCACATGGCCAAGTACAGTTTAGGTTCTGACAGCTTAAAAATTCATGTGAGCTCAAAATCCAACAGGATGAAAAAAATGGAGAGAGACTGCAGCATGACCATGCCTCTTTGGGGAGGGGGTGCTTTCTTCTTCCTCCCTGTCTCTGTCTCTCTGTCTGTCTCTGATGAGTGCACACACCCTTGGAAAAAACTAATCTCTCTCTCTCTCTCTATATATATATATATATACATATATACACATATATGTATATATATATATATGTGTGTGTGTGTGTATATATAGTTATTAAAAAGACAAAAAGGGGGACAGGAGAAGCATTGAAAGGAATAAAAGTGTACCACCCAATATATATAAATCAGTGCTATAAATGAATAACGCCATTCGTCCATGTATAAAAATGACAGCTGATTGGGAAATTTACATCCTCACTAACAATCAAGTAAAAATGACAACACCACTAAGCCGCCTTACACGTTTCAATTAGCAAAGACATGCAATGATATTGAAACCCATTATCCATGAGAAAACGGGGAAACTCAGACGTTGCTACTCTCTGCATTTGTTTCTGCAGGATGCTATTTAACAAGAGTTATGATTCAAATATTCATTTGATAATTATGTTTATTGAGAAAGCACACCCCTTTGAAAATAAACCCAAAAAGAAAATACAATTTTAAATTCAACTTTTCATTTCAAGATCAATTGTAAATTCTCATGTGGTTACAGGAAACAATACCGACAGCCCACATACCCTTGGCTCAGCTGTTCACTCAGTGACAACGTTTACAAAACTGGAGCACAGTAACCAGATCCTGACAGAGAAAACAGTTTAGACACAGAAAGAGCATCCATGCTCCCTCCTGTGGTCATTTAAAAGCCACACCCACTTCTCGCCTCCTCATTCCCCATCCTTTCACTTTCCCTGGCTGAGTCCCTAAGCCCTGGTAACCACTAAATTGTTCTCCATGTCTGTAACATTATTTCAAGAAGGCTAGTTACACAGTCATTCGGTATATAACCTTTGGGGACTGGCTTACTCATTCACATAATCCCCTGAAGATTCAACTAAGTTGTATCAATGTGTTCCTTTTTACGGCTGAGTAATATCACAAGGGATGGATGTACCACAGTTTGTTTAACCATTGACCCACTGGAGGACATCTGGGTTGTTTATAGTTTTGGGCTTTTATGATCAAAGCTGCTATGAACATGATCGTATAGATTTTTGTATGAATATGAATTTCCGTTTCTCTGGGATAAATGCCCAGTGGGTGTGTAATTGCCAGGTCATGTGATAGTTACATTTTAAAAAATACATATATTTATTTCATTCCATTTGTTATTATTCTTTTAATTTGACCAGAGAGAGACAGAGAGAAAGGGAAAGTGAGAAAGCAGGCCTCCAGGTCCAGGACTCAAAGCATGGTTGGCCATGTGGGAATCCAATGCATTAAACCATCGTGCCACCTGCTGGCCCAAGTAGTTGCATGTTTTAAAAAGCTGCCAAACTAATTTCCAGAGTGGCTGTAACATTTTACACTCCTTCCACCAATAGATGAGAAATACAATTTCTCCACATCTTCACCAGCATTCAGTGTTATCACTGTTTTCTGTTTTAACCCTCCAGACAGATAGAGATACCTCATTAGGGATGGAATGTGCATTTCTCTAGAGGCTAATGATGTGGAACATCTTTTCACGTGTGTGTTCTCCTTCAGCGAAGTGCCTCTCTCTGTCTCTTTCCCATTTTCTAGTTGAATTCTATGGTTTTATATTGTTAAGGCTTGAGAACTCATATACTCTAGATACTAGTCCTTTAAGGGATATGTACCTCATAACTATTAATACTTACCCCCAGTCAGTAGTTTTTCTTTTCACCTTCTTTACAGGGTCTTACAAAGAGGAGAATAATTATTTTTTATCAAGTCCAATTTACTGACTTTTCCCTTTATTTATTATGCTTTTGGTCTAAGGACTGTTTGTTTAGTCTTAGGTCTCCAAGATTTTCTTCTATGTTTTTTTCCTAGGAGCTTTATAGCTTTACATTTAAGTCTGAAGTTCATTTTGAATTAATTTGGGTTTTGTTTTACTACAGCTCATGTGCACTTTCCAGAGAGAGAGAGAGAAAGTGAGAAACCACTCCCCACAGGGGACGGCCATGCAGTAATCCCTTCTCCTCTAGTCTCCTCCCAGGGTTTTAGGGATGCATACACATGCACGCAGTGTGATTTTCAAGCGGCAGGGTCTGGGACACGAACTACACTGCCAGTACCAGCACCTTAATTTCCATGCAATCTGCTGGCCTCGAATCAATTTGTTTTTAATCTGCCAGAGGGTATGTGCACTCACCAGAGAGAGACAGAGAGAGAGAGGAAGAGGAAGAAAGCACTTCCCATGGGGAGTGCTCACACTCCAATTCCTTCTCTATCTCTTCGTCCCTTCAAGACTTTGAGCACATACACACACATGCCCAGTGTGGTTTCCAGGTGGCCCGGTCCAAGACTCGAGCCACAGAGTCAGCCATGTGGAATCCAGCTTCCTTAACCACCACACCAGGGCTGTCCCTGAGTTAATTTTAGAATAAACAAATCAAATTCAGTAAAATATAAAATTAATTATACACAACTAAGTAGGAGTCATTCAAGGTATACAAGGCTGATTCAACACACAGAAATTAATTAATGCAATCCATCACATCAATAAGCTAAAGAGGAAAAAATCAAATAATTACAACAACCAATGCAGTAGAAACATCTCTCAGTGTTTTAAGTCAAGACTCACCTTTAGGCCTATGGTTGTCCAATCCCCCCAGCCCCATATGTTAAACAAACTATCACCGTTCCATTGAACTGCTTTTCTACTTTTGCCAAAAATCAGTTAGACGAATTTGCGTGGTTCTATTTCTGGGTTCTCTGCTCTGCTCCGTGGGTCTCTGTGTTCATATCTTGTACCGTAACTATATTGCAAGCAGGAGAGTGATCCTTCCCACTTTACTATTCCTTCTCAGTGTCATCTTGGTCATTCTAGATTCCATGAATTCCCACACGGATTTTAGAATCGGCTTATCCACATTAAAACAATAACCGTACACAAATGCACACACCTTTCTGGGATACTGAGCGCTCCTGCACTAAGCCTACGAATCCATGTGGGAGAACTGACATCTTTACTATGCAGTCTTCTAACCACCAACACAGTGTGCTTCTCCACTGATTAAAATCTTTGATTTGTTCCTTCATCAGCATGTTGGCATGTTAAGCATATCTACCCTCTACAGGTTCTGTTAAGTTTATACCTAAGCATTGCAGAAGAACTGTAATGGGACAGTTTTATATTTTTGTTCACACATGTTCATATATGGAACATGTGAGTATACACATTAGTGCACTAGCATGTATATATTAATATGTAGCAATATATATACATCAATATCAATTTTCATATATTGATCTTATATCCTATAGTCTTACTGAACCAATTTATTCTATAACTTATTTCTTTTACAGATTCCTTAAGATTGTCTACATTGAAAATCATGTCAGCTGCCAAGAAAGATGGTTTTATGTCTTCCTTTCCAATCCGTAAAGTCTTTATTTAATTCTACCCTGGTCTGCAATTTTCCTCTTTTGTACCATATTTTATTTGGCTTTGCTATCAGGGTAACACCTCATAACATGAGTTAGAAAATTATCTTCTATTCTTTAGAATATTTTTTGAAGAATAAGTGTTAATGCTTTAAACATTTGGTATAATCTCCCATGAAATCACCTCACCCTAGAGACTTCGCTGGGAACTTATTAAATACAAATTTAATTCCTATAATGGCTGTAGGACTAGTCAGGTCACCTATTTCATTTTGGTTGAGTTTTGACAGCTTGAGCTTTTCAGGAAATTTGTTCATTTCTTCTAAGTTGGTGAATTTACGAATGTAAAGTTCTTCCTAGTCTCTCATTTTCTTCATTGCTGTAGCGTCTAGAATGATAAACCCTGCTTCATTCCCGATATTGGTCATTTTGTCTTCTTTCGTATTGTGGAGGGATGCCTGCCCGTGCCCCTCCAGTAGCACAGGGTCTCTGAGTGACAGGGAGGCATCTCAGGCCAGACAGGGAAGCTCCCCTGGCTGTTTATTTTCAACAAAGCTTTGGGTCTTGCTTGTTAGTTCTGCCAGGTGTTGTCGATGGGATCCCAGCCAATCTAGGGAAGGAATGAGTCCCTCTGGGCCACCCTCGATTGCTAGGCTGAGGGGTTGAGGGGATCAGGAAATGTGGGGCACAGATGCCTTCTTCTATGGAGTGGGGCAGACATAAGATACCTGCTGCTGGGCTGTTTTTCAGGTCTGAGGTCCACAACTATTCTGCCTTCTTCTTTCAGCTCTCTTCTGGTTTTTCTCCAGATATTTCCAGGGTTTACAGTGATATGTAGTAGGTGTGGGAAGGGAAGAGTCTAGGCCATCTTGTTTAGACAGTAAGTTAGAGAATCCTGTTTAAATTCACAACAAAGACTTCCCCCCCCCAAGTTTATTTATTTCTCTCATGAGCAAGAGATACAGAAAGAGAGACAAAGAAAGAGAGAGACCAAAAGATAACACCCTTGTCCACAAGGTCTTGACGCCATGATCCATCTTGCTTCCCCGCTCCCAGCCACCCCTGGACCACAGGCATATACACGCCCACTGCATCCAGGGAGTGCACCAGACACGGACCTGGAACATTCTCATGTGGGGTCGCCTTGCAGAGCACTGCTCTGAGCTCTTTTCACTTCTGCACCACCCTCCAATTCCCTAAGGGCTTCGTAAGATAGCACTATTAATTATGGTGGAAAATCAGACCTCCAGAGCCTGGTTGAGAAAAAAAATATGGTGGAGGAGTGAATGGACATGTGAGATTAGAGGAGAATGATCAAGGAAGGAATGGACGTGGATGACTGGAGGAGATGAGTCCAGGAAGGAATGAACACGTGATTGTTAGACATCAGTGATTTCTGTGTGCCTGCCATCTATTTCTCTTCTGTTTGCTACAGCATCCAATTTTCTTTTGGCAACCCACCCATCCCTTATCTCAAGTCACATGGTCTTGGAAGAGGCCCCATCCCTGGCTCCAAGGATTCACTCAGACCCAGATCCAGCCAATCAGACCTCACCTCACACTGGCCCCAGCAGCCAAGTTCAGGGTCAGGCACAGGGTCCTGAACAGAATTATGGAAAGATACTCTCCTCTGGGATTATGAATCAGACAGATGCCAGCCTGGACTCGAGGGGGACCACCTCACACTCATGTAGAAAGGGCCTACCAAAATGAAGCCAACACCTCAAGTGCAGAGCCACGAGTTGGGACATAGACTCCTGATGATGTCATGTAAGGGCTGACCCAGCCCTGCCAGAACTACTCCTTGAGGGTTTAGTAACAGGACCCAGTGAGTTCCCATCTTATTCTAGCCCAAATAGGTTTCTAACATTCATGACCTAAAACATCAGGTATATTCAAGGGAACTGGAATCATGGAATGTGAGAACCAGTGTGGCCCTGAAGACCAATTGTTCCAACCCCCTACATTTCAGTTGAGAAATTCAACAGTTAGAACTTGAGCTTAGACTCAAATCCAGGCCACTGAGCCAGTCAAGGGAAGATCACACAGCACCAGAAAGGACAAGCATGCAAGTTCTACCAGCCTCAGAAGTTTATGTGAAACACTGTAAAAAGGATAGCTAAACTGAAGATAAAATATAGTAATATATATATATTAGGACCAGCAGTTAGCGTAATGGCTATGTCGCTGGACTCCCACGTAGTCGACCACAGTTCAAGTCCCGGACCTGGCAGCTTAAACTCATGCCGGGCATGTGTACATGCATGCCCAAGATCCCAAGAGGAGAATGGAGGAGAAGGGATTGCAGCATGGCCATCCCCCCTGGGGGGTGATATATAGAGAGAGAGAGAGAGAGAGAGAGAACACACGCAGACTAGAGAGCATGCTAGCCCATGGCATGGTTGTTAAGGCAGCTAGCTAGCTATCCCACATAGCTGATTCCTTAGTTCCAGTCCCAGATCCAGCAGCTTGAAAAACACACATGTGAGCCCCAAATTCCAGAGGAATGGAAGAGTAGCATGACCATGTCCCATGGAGGGGTAATTTCTCTTTCTCCCTCTCTCTCTTCCTCACCTCTGCCAAGCACACATGCCCTCTGGCAAATTTAAAAAAACGATAATATAACATAAGCAAAGAGGGTGTATCCCAAGGTTGATTAAACATGGAGAAATCCATTAATATAACCCACTGCATTAACAGATTATAGGAGAAAATCATACAGTTAAATCAATAAAGGCAGAAAAAGAATCTGATTAAAATTCAGCATCCATTCTCAATTAAAAAGCAGTAGCAAACTAAGGCTAAAAGGAACCTTTATAACTTCATAAAAAGTACCTACAAAAAAAAACAAAAAAACTTATAGCAAACATCATGGTGAAAAATTAAATTTCTCTTAAATTGGGAATAAGACACTAGTTTTCTTTGTGTGTGTGTGTATGTGTGTGTTTAATAATATTTTTATTTTTTAAATTTATTTATTTTATATTCATTCACTGTACATCATCACAGCTTACAAAATGTGATTTCCCATCCAGAATACACTGTATATTGGCTTAATCATACATGTTATCATCAACAAATTATTTTCCATCTCTTGTTTCTCATATACTTTTGCTTTTCTTTTTTTTTTAATTTTCCCCTTGATTTCCTACTTCTCACCCTCTGCCATTTCCCACCCTCCTCCCACATTGTCTCTGGTATCTACAGTTTCTAGGACAATCAAAGCAATAAAGCAAGAAAAAAGAAATGAAAGATACAAAGAGTAGTAGAAAAATTGTTATCACTGTCTGTAGTTGATATGACTATGTACAGATAAAACCAAAAAATATATACAACTAAATCATTAGCATTAAGGCCTTTGTTGGATATAAAATCATATTAAAATCTATTGCATTTCCAGGCTGGCTATGTAGTGCAATGGTTAAATGCTGTATATTGGGAGCCAGATTTCACATAGCTGACTGCTTTTCTAAATGCAATCAGTAGTTGAAAAAATTTTAAATATAATTTACAATAGCATCCAAAAAGTGAATTATTTAAGAACAAATCTAACAAAATATTTTATGATCTCTATGTAGAAATTACGTAACTTCATCAAAAAACTTTTTAGAAATCATAAATAAATGGGGAGGCATACCATGTTCATGGGTAGTGAAACTCAATACCTAAGATGTCAATTCTCAACTAAATAAATGTAAAAAAATTCAATGCAATCCTAATCAATAACCCAAATAGTTATTTTGGGAGCTGGATAAGTTAGTTTTAAGCTTTATGAGGAAAATGTGAATGGCCTGAAAATGAAAGGACAAATTACATCCAACATTGATAACTCTCACTAACATAATGTCATATAAAAAAATTCAAGGTGCAAAAATGATACACACATTATTGTCCCGTTTATAAAAGTTCAAAATGGAAAAACACCAAGCAAAACCAATTGTATTGCATGGGGATGCAGTCATAGGTGGTAAAGCTATAAGGATAAGGAACAGTAAGAAAATGATTTTAAAAAATATGTCAGGAGAGTAATTAGGAAAGAATGAGAGGCACATGAAGAACCCTGAGGTGTTGCAAAGCTCTATTCATTGACCCGAATTATGGCTACATGGATGTTCATTCTATATTGAACTTTTTGTTTATTTAATTCCATTTGTTGTTATTATTATTTTTTTTTAATTTGACCAGAGAGAGACAAAGAGAAAGTGAGAAAGCAAGCCACTAGGTCCAAGACTCGAACCACAGTCAGCTATGTGGGAATCCAGCACCTTTAACCACCAGACCACCTGCTGACCCCTTATATTTAACTTTTAAGTATCATTTGTGTGTACATGTATATGAAATGTTTTATGCACTCTTGTATATAAATAAATAACTTGCCATTCAAAGGGAAGAGACAGACAGATGAGGAAAAAAAGAGACTTTTTTTTAAAAAAAAAAGAAAAAGTGAAAAATAACTCTCAGAGAACAAAACAAGGTGGGACTTGTCCTATTGGGGATCAAGACTCACATTACAACTCTTGTAATTAACACACTGTGATACTGGGTCAGGGAGAGACAGGTAGTCCAATAGGATAGAATCAAGAACACAGGGCGGGAAATTCACTTGTTATATGATAGAAGTGGTATTTCAGAACAGTGGGGGAAAAGGAAGACTTTCGAATAGATACTACTGAGACAACTGATTTCTGTCCCTAGGGAAAAGTAAAAATGTACTCCTTCTTCATATCACAGAGCATAACAAGTCCAGGTACATCACAGGCCTAAGGAAGAAAGATATGACTAAGAAGTTTTCCTAATATAATGCAGGAGGCCCGTCTTCTTGATATTGAGAAAAGACAAGATGTTTTTAGCCTTAGCTAAGACGTTTAAAACACAAACTGTAATGGGGAAAAGTAATACTCTCAATCGCCTTAAAAACTAAAAGAAATGCTCTGCATCGAAAAGTATCACCAGCTGGTGGTGTGGTGATTAAGGTGGCTCTATCCCGTATGGCCAACTGTGCAGTTCGAGTCCTGGACCTGGTAGCATGAAAAACATACCAAGTATGTGTGTGTTGCATGCCCAAAATCCTGAGAGGAAAATGTAGAAGAAGAAATTGTGGCATGGCTATCCTCCCTGGGGGGTGATTTCTCACTTTACCTCTCTCTTTCTCTCTGTCTCTTTCTCCAGCAAGCATATATGCCCTCTAGCAAAAACTGGTTAAAAAAAAAAAAAAAAGAAAGAAAGAAAAAGAAAAACCACCATAAAAAGAATATGAAGTGAAGGCAAGTGACAAACTAGGACATCACATGTGCAAAATTAAACTGGCAAAGGCTTAGACTCTAGAATATATAAAGAACTTCTAAAATGAATTAGAAAAAAGAACAACATCCCCAATACTGAAGTGGATCAGACTCACACGGGAGATAGACCCAGGAATGACCAATAAATATGTGAAAAGATGCTCAACCTTATTAGTCATCAGGGAAATGCAAAGTAAAAACTACAAAGAACTAGTATCCCATGCCCACCAAAATGACAGTTGAGAAGTCTAGTAGGGAGGGCTGGCCATGGTGGTGGCAGGAGCTGCTGGGCCAGTCCGCTGCAAGCAGAGTACGTGCCACTCAGCCGTTCAGGAGTGACTGGAGGGCACCCCTCCCCATGGCATCCTAATGCTAACACATAAGCAGAACCAAGTCCGAGGTGGTGTGTGCAGCCATTCACACGGCTGTTTCCAACCCGTAGTACTGGAGCTCTGCCTGGGTGACTTAACAGAAGGCAGGTTGAGCATGACCAATCCCAAAACTCAAAATGTGCCAAAACGCTTAACTTTTAGAGCATTGGCATGACACGACAAGTGGAAAATTCCACGCTAACCTCATGTGATGGTCCCAAAACAATGCAATACAAAAATACTACATATAATCCCTTCAGGCTGTGTGTATAAAGACAAATGAGACAAATTTGTATATGAGACAAATTTTGTGTTTAGACTTGGGTTCCATCCTTACGATAGCTCACTATATATATGCAAATATTCCAAAATTGGAAAAAATCCCAAACACTCCTAGTCTCAAGGATTTGAAGTCAGGGATACTTCATCTGTATTATCTGCTCCTGGGATTGCTAAAGGCATTGGTTTGCTGGAGGATTATGAATCAGGCCCACAGTTTTTTCCCATGTTAAAGACATTATTTACTTAGCCATTAACCACTAAGTAGAAAACTATTTTCAAGGAAGTGTTAAGGAAATTGGCTTTTTAGAAAGGCTTTCAAAACTATTGTGCCCTAACACAACAGATGAAATCATTGTAGATGCTTATTTAAGTCAATCTTTGTTTGTGTCATTTTTTTAGTCTAGGGTAAAAGTTCTGAAGATAAAGTTGATATGGTTGATTCATTAATCAGCATGTGTAAAATCAGTTGAATACAGTTTGGGTCATCTTTAAAGTTGTATGTATGTGTAAGAAGTGATTCTATATGGGCAGAAAGTAAACGGCACATTCAAATATACTGTTTTATGCATACTTATGTTTTCTATGTTCTTGTCTTTTTCATTTGTCTCAGGAGCAATTGAAAACAGGCCTGTCCTAAGGTTAACAAAGCTCTTTTACAAATAAAAACATGGAGTGTTCGTCTGAATGAATAACCAAAGTGACCATCTACCCTTGGATTTTTGTTGTTGTTTTTGTTTGTGGCTCTAGGGCAAATGCACTCACCAGAGAGAGACAGAGTGAGAAGGAAAGTGAGAAATCACCCTACAGGGGGTGTTGGCCATGCTGCAATCTCTTCTCGTCCATTCTCCTCTCTGAATTTTGTGCATGCACACACACCCGGAGTGACCTTAAAGCTGCCAGATCCAAGATTCAAACCACAGAGTCAGCTATGTGGGATCCAGAGGCTTAACCTCCATGGCACCTGCTCACCTTATTCTTAGGTTTTTGTTTTGTTTTGTTTTGTTTTATTTGAGAGTTTTTTGCTATAGGGTATGTGTGCTCGCCCGAAAGACAGAGAGAGACAGAGAGACAGAAAATGAGAAATCACCCCCCAGGGAGGATGATCAGGCTGCAATTCCTTCTCCTCTATTCTCCTCTCGGGATCTTGGGCACGCATGCACACAAGCCCAGCATGAGTTTAAGCCACCAGGTCCAGGACTTGAACCATGGTTGACTACATGGGAGTCCAGCGACATAGCCATTATGCTATCTGCTCAACCCCATAATCCTTAGGTTTTTTTATATCCTTTTATGGTGAGGAAAATTTTGAACACCCAAGAATATATTTGATATTGATTGTTAAAACATTTTATGTTCAATGTTAAGAAAATGAAAATGTAATAAACTGTTGACCTGTGTGATAGAAGAAGAAGAGGAGGAGGAGGAGGTCTAGTACTAACTGGCAATACTAAGTGCTGGTGAAGACATGCAAAAATGGGAACTCACACACATGGCTGGGAATATAAATTAGTTAGTCTGGGGCGAGCAGGTGGCATGACTCCCATAAGGCACTAGACTCCCATATGGCCAACCATGGTTCAAGTCCTGGACTTAGCAACTTTAAAACCATGCCAGGTATCTGTGCATGCATGCCCAAAATTCCAGGAGGAGAAGGGACTGTGTCATGGCCATCCCCCCTGGAGGGTAATTTCTCACTTTCCCTCTCACTGTTTTCTCTCTCTCTCTCTCTTCAGCGAGTACATGGGCCCTATGGCAAAAACCTAAAATGAACAAATAAATAATAATAAATACACAAATTGGTTAGACCACCCTGAAATACAATGTAGCATTGCCATGTGAGTTGAAGACTCGTGTGGATTCTAACACACCTGGGTGTGTACCCCTGGGAACCCAAGCACTTGGAGACACGTACACAATGTTGATAGCACCCTGTTCACAGCAGACACAACCAGGAATTACCCAGATTGCCATTATTAGTAGGATGGGAAGTAAACCATGGCATCTTAAGCAATCAAACGCTATATCCAATGGAAACGAATGAGACAACACTTCAAAAAGTTAAACACAGAATTAACACATGACCCAGCAATTCCACTCCTAGGAATATACAAAAAAGGCATTCAAGCAAATACCTGTCACACATGTTCACAGCAAAATTATTTGCAATAGCTAAAATGAAAACAATCCAATGCCCATCAGCAGATGAACAACACATCAGACCACAAAATGTGGTCTATTTATACAGTGGAATATAATCTCGCCTTGAAAAAGGAATGAAGCACTGACACAGGCTACGACCTAGAGGAACCTCAAAAATATTAATGTTCAGTGAAAGAAGCCAGACACAAAGGCCACGTGTTGTATGGTTCTATATTCATGGAGCAGCAGAAAAAGAGGCCGATCTACAGAGACAGAGAGCAGACTCGTAGTTGCAGAAGCAGGGACAAGGAGATGCTAACGAGAGTGAGAGCTCCTTCTGGGATGATGAAAATGTTTCGGAACCAGATGAACGTGACAACTGTACAAATTGTGAAAGTCCTTAATGCCACTAAATTGTACATTTTAAAACGGTTAATTTTGCATGATATGAATTTCACTTTAATAAAAAAGAATCAATTACAGCTACAGTCTTCAATGGAAATGAATCTCAAAATAGAATGTCGAGGGAGAAGCAAGTCATAAAAGACACAAGCAGATTAGTCCTATTTATATAAAGTTTTAAAATAAGTATAATAAATGGAAGAATACATTACTCAGGAAGGCATACATAAGTGGTAAAATGATAAAGCAAAGCAGGAAATAATCACCAAAAATTATATGAACTCTCGGGGACATTGGGAGTGGGAGAATAGATACAGTCAGGGGTTACACAGTTGTGTGAAATTCCCACCTCACCAGCCAACTATAACTACTGGTTAAGGGAGTCAGATCTCACACGGCCGACTGCAATTCAAATCTTGGCCCTGGCAGCTTGAAAAGCATAACAGGTGCATGTGCATGTGAGCCCAAAATTCTGACAGGAGGAGAAGGGATTGTGATGTGACCACACCCCCGTGGGGGGTGGTTCTCTCTTTCTTTCTCTGTCTCTCCATCGCTCTCTGGAGAATGCACATACTCTCTGGTAATTAAAAAAGGATACATTCCCACCATGCATCAACAAAATTCTGGTTCTTAACTTGGACAATAACATCACTAAAATTATTTATTAAAATGTTTTAGTTTTTTTAAAAACTAAGGAAAAAATGTTCATTCTTCTTGGAGTTTATAAATATTTTAAAGAATAAAGAATAGGAAGCAGCAGATGGTATAATGGTTACATCACTGGACTCCCACATGGCTGACCACAGTTTGAGTCCTGGACCCAGAAGCTTGAAACACACGCCAGGCACATGTGCGTGCGTGCCCAAAATCCTGAGAGGAGAATGAAGGAGAAGGAATCACAGTGTGGCCATGCCCCTTGGGGAGTGATTTCTCACTTTCTGTCTCTCTTTCTCTTTGGTAAGCACAGGCATCCTGTAGGAAAACTCTCAAAAAAAAAAAAAGAAGAAGAAGAAAGAACAAAACAATGGGAATAATGGAATTTAGAAAGATATTAAAACAGGAAGCAGGGAACCAGCAGTTAGCATAATGGCTATGTCGCTGGACTCCCACGTAGTCGACCGCGGTTCACGTCCCGGACCCGGTGGCTTAAAACTCACGCCGGGCGCGTGTGCATGCATGCCCAAGATCCCGAGAGGAGAATGGAGGAGAAGGGATCGCGGCGTGACCATCCCCCCTGGGGGGTGATTTCTCGCTTTCTGTCTCTATGTCTCTCTCTGTCTGTCTGGCGAGCGCACGCGCCCTACAGTGAAAATCTCTCAAAAAAAAAAAAAAAAAAAAAAAAAACAGGAAGCACAACCACCATTTGATTATGTACAACCCAAATGGGAGGAGCTTAGTGTGGATTCCCAAGGCTTGCTTTCTGCAAAGTTCATGACAAAGGAGAATCTGTTCTGTTCCTGTCAGGCTCCCCACGTGTCTCATCCCACTTCCTGTGAAGGAGAAGATTCAGGGTGGAGGACCGTGTACACTCCGAGCTGCCAACTTTGGCAGGGTCTTTGTGGAAGGGCCAGCCCAAAGCAGGCACCCAGCAGGCACTTAATAAACACCTTGGAATGAACCTGTGAATGGAAGCCTAAAATATCTTCAGAAACCCCTATGAGTTCCTTGACTTGGCACATTTTAATTTAAATTTCAGCCCGTTGCCCAGATCAACAGTGCAGCTAATGTTTAACCGTGGAATCGTTTTTCCCCAGAACTGGTCCCAGAGGCATCTTGCTGAAATCAGTGAACACACCTCACATAATTAAAAACCAGTTTGGAGACCTTGCCCAGCTCCCAGGTTGGAGATAGCATGCTCAGTGTGGCTGACAGATCATCCCCTCGGGATCTCAGGACAGGCGGAGGAAAGAGCAGAAGCCCAGATTCTTCTGTGCACACAGCCCATCGGCCTTGCCAAGAGCGGCTCTCCTGGACATGGGCCTGGGGCTCCCTCCTCACCCAGCCCAGCCACTCTGGCCCAGCAGAGACTACTCCTCAAAGCCAAAGCCAGCCCACCCCTGCTATAAATGTCATCTTCTTCACAGTAGTGTTGAAAGGGATGAAACACAGGGGAATACATCCACCAAAAGAAGTACCAGACTCTCCTGAAAACTACAAATACTGCTGAGAGAAATGAAACATCTAAATACACGGAGAGACAGTTCACATTCATGACTTAGAAGACACAGTATTGCTGAGATGGCAGTTTTATATCAAGAAAATCTATAAATTTAATACAGGCTCTTAAAATAGAAATTGACAAGCTGATTCTATAATTCATATGGAAATAGGAGGCTCTAAAATAGCCAAGACAGTTTTGAATTAAAAGAAAAAGGGGGGGCAGGAAAACTGTGATAACTGATTTTGACGCTTGCTATGCACAGCCATGGCCATCAAGATAGTGTGGTCCTGATGCGATGAGAGTCATGTCGAGCAACGAAATAGAACTGAGAGTCCATAAATAAACCCTTACATTATAGTCAACTGATTTTTGACAAGGAAACCAAGACAATTCAATGTGGAAAGAATAGTGTTTTCAACAAATGGTGCTGGAACAATTGGATACCCACGTAAGAAAACTGAGCTTAGACACTCCACACTGTAAACAAAAAGGAATTCAAAATATATGATAGGCCTAATGTAAGAGCTAAAACTCTTAAACTTTTAGAAGAAAACACGGGAGAATGTTAGCCCGTGTAAACATTCACTAACCTGAGTTAAGAGTTCTTAAAGATAATAGCACCTTGCCCAGACCAACAAAAACATGATGCATAAAAGAAAAACAGATGTACTGGACTTCATCAAAATTAAAAACTTTGCATTTCCAAAGATATGGGCTGGCTCTGTAAATCTAGTGGCTAAGTGAGCCAGATCTTACATGGCTGACTGCAGTTTCAGTCCTGGCCCCAACAGCTTGAAAAATACACTGGGGGAATATGTGTGCAGCCCAAAGATCCTGACAGGATGGAGAAGTGGAGAAGGAATTGCAGAGTGACTGGGGGTCTCGGAAAGTATTTTCTACACCTCCTTCTCTTTCTTCCTCTCTCTCTCTAGTAAGTGCACATGCACTTTGGGAAAACAAAATTAATAAAATGAGAAGGCCAAACAACAGACTGGGGTAAAAGAGTTATAAACCATTTATTTGATTTTAAAAACAAAACAAAACAAAACAAAAAAAACCCTTGTATCCAGAATATATAAGGAACCCTTACAACTCAATATGACCAAGAATCCAGTTTTAAAATGGGCCAAATATTTGAATAAACATTTTACCAAAAAGTTATGCAAATTACTAAGAAACCCATGAAAAGATGTTTTAGGTATTAGAGAAATGCAAATCCAAGCCACAATAAGACACCACCTTACACCCACTAGAATGGCGGTAGTCAAAAGGCTGACAATCCCAAATCATCAAGGATGGGGAGAAATAACCCCTACACATTGCAGGTGGGAACGTAAAATGGTGCAACCACGTTGGAAAACGGGCCAACTCTTAAAAAGTTAAAACCTAAGGTTAGGTTATGATCCAGCAATTCTACTTCTAGGAATCTACCCAAAAGAAATAAAAACCTACATCCATGTAAAGATGCATACTAGAACATTCACAGCAGGGGCCAGGCAGTGGCACAGCTGGACCCACACGGGAGGGGTCCTGGGTTCATATCCCAGAACCTTCCTGAGTATTCCCTGCACATGCATGCCCATGACTGGGGGTTGACCACAATGTGAGGACCCTCTTGGAGGCACCTAAGCTCTTTCTCTCGTGGAAGAAACAAATAAACTTTAAGAAAAAACAAATGTTCATAGCAATAGTATTCATACTAGTCCCCAAAGAGTATCCATCATAGCCCATGAGCATTTGAGTTGTTTTCAAACAAGGTGAACAGATAAATACGATAGATCCATACAATGGAGTATCATTTGTCAACAGAAAGAAATAAAGTACAGGTGCATGCTAACATGCAGATGAACCTCAAAAACATTGTACTAAGTGACAGAAGCCAGACACAAAAGACCATGTATTAAATGGTTCCATTCATTTCAAATGTCCAGAAAAGGCAAGCAGATTCATGGGAGACTCGGGGTGGGGGGCAAGAATTAACTGCAAACAGGCACAAGGGAATGTTTTGGGTGATGGAAAATTGGGTCATGGTGATGGTCAATAATTCTGGAAACACCAAAACTCACTGAGGTGTATACTGACAGTGCATGAAAAAAGATGACTTATCTTTCATTTTATCTTTATTTTTGAGAGACTTTTGCTATAAGGTGTTGCCCAGACCAACACCTGGGGGGAGGGATGGCCACACCACAATCTCTTCTCCTCCATTCTCCTTTCAGGATTTTGGGTATGCATGCACACACACCCAGCATGAATTGTAAACCACCAGGTCCAAGACTCAAACTGCAGTTGACTACATGGGAGTCCATAACATAACCATTATACCATCTCTTGGTCCCAGAAAAATTATGATTTATGATATATGGATTATACCTTAATAAAACTGTTTCATGAACAAATGCTTTTAACACAAGACCAGTCAACCCCTTAGAAGCCAGCTAGATTGTCAAGCAGCAACAATTCAGTTAACCATGACAGGACCCACTAAGGAGATGGTAAGGGAGATGGGTCATACGTCTTACAGTTCTGGGTTCAAGTCCCAGTCCTGCCACTCTCTATGTTGACCAGCTATTTTACCACTCTGATCTTCAGTTTCCCCTTCTGTCAAAGGTAAATAATGATAACCTTATACCTCACAGGGTTACATGCATAATATATATAAGGCTCTTGGTACAGCTCCTAGCACATGGCTGGTACTCAGTGAAGTGCTGACTACTTGGTTATTACTACAAGTTATTACAATTAGCTTAGAAATAATGGGACTTCTGTTACAAAAGAGAAATAAGAAAATAGTCTCTGATTTTCAACTTCCTGGAACTACATTCAGTCACTCTTCTCTGCAACCTTCAAACTGCACAACATGACAATCTGCATTTGTACTTCTGAACCAAAAACCATGCAGCTTGACTCACACCTTTCATCTCCCAGGATATATTACTTCACTGTGTGTTTACACAGAGCCCAGCACAAGGGATCCTGAAAGGAGTAAGACTTGGCTCTGCCTTCTGGGATGAAGGAGTAGAAGAGAGGTTGTGAGCTTCTGCAGCAGCCTCCTCCACCTTGCTTTGCTGGAACACTGGCTCTTGAAGTCTGGAGCCACCACACAGGAAGTCTGATGCTGCTGAGGCTGCCATGCTGTAAGGAAGCCCAAGGTCTGGAATAGGCATTCCATGAAGGAGCCCACCTGAACCCAGACTTCAGGTCTGCCCCGCCCAGTCCTTGAAACCTCCAGATCATCTCAACCCCCTCTGAGTTACCCCAAATCGTGTGTGTTTTTCCAGCTAAGGTCCCAGACCTCACAGGACAGAGACAAGCTACTCCCACAATGCACTGTGTGAACTGCCCACCCACAAAGCTATGAGCACAGCGAAATGGGTATTGCCTTATTCTACAAAGTTCGAAGTGGCTGCTACCTAGTACACCACACTAAGTCCTTGATCTCTATCCACAGACAAATGGGGGTGCTAACCACAGAGCCACCTGTGCCCCCTCCTTTGAACTTCACTTACTAAGTCTGGACGGTGGATAAGTGTGCAGGGATTTTTTAAACCAGGGACTCAAACACTGTCCATCCTTGAAGTGGCTATAACACTTAAATTCTACTCAAATCAACACTTCCTGGCTCCTGTTGCCCACCCTGCACTGTGAGGTGTTGGCAGTATTTAAGGGGGTAGTATCAGAGGTGCACACATTTGAAATGGGGTTTGGCTTTCTTGAATGCACAGACCATCCCTCGCCCATGCTGAGAGGGTCTCCAGGGGATACACTCTGTAGGCAGCACTACTCTCAGATCAGGGCACCTGAAGCCACACTTGGAATGTGACTCTGGGGCCAGTGCCCTACCCTGGGGGCCCTCCCAAGACTCCCTGTTGCCAGGAGGCTCCCAGCACTAATAAGTCCCCAACCCAGGACATTGGTGCATCCACCACCAAAGAGGGAGGGGTGGGTCTCCACTCTCAGTCTCAGGATCCAAGTTCACCCCAAGCACACCAAAGAAAGGATTTGCAACCTGCCAGGTCCTGGATGGAGGCTTAGTAACTAGCAAAGTGATGGCACCCCCACACTCTCCCTCATCTCACTTTCCAGGGAAGTCACCTCAAAGAGGCCAAAGAGGCCAGAATGGGCAGGCACCGTTGGCTGATGGGCACCGACGTGCTGCAGAGCTGAGCCCTGACTTCTCCTTGCTCGCAATTTGGAGGAGCTATGACCCCGCGGAGGTGACCGAGGACAGGCCTCTGCTCCAGAACGAGCCTTTGTTCCAGCCTCTATAAATAAGGTGCAGTTTGGACAAATGACGGCTGAAGGCCCTGTGATTCACTGCAGATCCCTAATTTAGAAATGCAGATGAGGAATCTGGCAGGGACATCTCACTCAGGCAGCTCCTCCTCCTCCACCCACAACCTCCCCCATGCCCCTCATGGAGGCTGGAGAGGGCAGCGCCTGCTCAAGGCCTGCTCAAGGACACTCAGCAGGCAGTCCCCAGAGCTTTGGCTCTCTCCCCTTCTCCCTACAGAAAGGATCAAACAACCTGCAGATACAGCATGGAGGAGCCTCAGGTATAGAGTCCGAGTCTGTAGGTAGAATGGCACAGCAATTGAGCCAGACTAAAGTCTGCGCATGCATGAGAAGAGATCTGACTTCTGTAGATTTCTTAGAAGAAAGATTTATCTAATCTACTCCACTATCAGAATTCTCTAATTCATCTTAGAAAATGCAATGCCCTGATTCTCACTGGGCCTCCATGCAGCTGAAGGAACAAGTTAGGGACCACATTGCCTTCCTAACCGTGGATGTCCCTGGTCACATACACAGAGTGACCTGTTAATAACTAAACACAAAAGTGAATTGGTAGTGCCTGATGGAAAACGATAAAATTCACTTCAGTGACCCCAAAGGCTGGAAAACACCTTCATAGTTTTTACAAGGTAATAAGACTACTCAAGTGAATGTCCCACAACAGAACCCAGTAACACTGCCACTGTGGTCCCCATCTGACAGATGCGGAAACTGAAACCTCGATATGTGATTGCCCAGTCACACACACACCCAAAAAAGGCAGATGCCAAATAGCAAAACTCAAGTTCATGCTTGATCCGACGAGGCAGAGGAGCCTGGGAATTGGCTCCTAGTAGCTTAAACATACCCCTGGCCACCTCAGCTTCACACTATTTAAAAAAAAAAAAAAAAAAAGAACATTTCAGTGCTTCTGAGTGGATGAGTATAAATTCTAAAATTGAGGAAATCCAAAATTCATAAGCTTGTCCCATTCTGCAGTTCCAAGCGCCAAGTGGATGGATGGTGGGGCAAGAGGACACAAAAAAACTTTGTTTCTTCCTTCTTCTTGGGCTCCAGCTAATGGCAGCTATAAAATTACTGAAAAGAAGAGCAAAACCACTTTCCCTAATAGAGCTGCTTGCAGAATCATCGTTATTTCCACACAATTAAACCTTGTTTTCCATGAAAGCATCACTTGGAAATGGCTTCGTTCTTCTTGGTCCGAACCCCCTGAACTCACAATGAGCCACATAAAATTGCATTATGAGGAAATTGCTTGGAGAGATGCTTAGCTCCATGCGCTGGGGTCATTACAGCACAGGTAATTAAGAATAAGCCATGTTAAACAAACTAAATTAAAACCAAGATTTAAATGCTTAAATTGGCCATCAGCCCAATCATAACAGGAAGAGGGTCAAATCCAAAAAGTCCATTAGCTGAGCTCACTACCGCACAGGAGCAGAGAACGGGGGAGTCTGGGGCTGAGGAGGGCAAGGAGGCAGTAGACACACCTGGGCAGGGAGCGAGGCATGTGGCTCTGTGGCCCCCCCTCACCAATGCTCGGGCCAGATTGCTTGGCTTCCCCAAGAGTGAGAGACCAAAGAGGCATGGAGCCAAGGGACCCCAGGACAAAAGGGAGAAACTGGAGACAGAGAGGACACCTTCCACCCAGGGCCACACAGCTAGCCACCTGACACCTCTCTTTGGACATCAGCAGGCCACCCAAACCTGGTGGCCAAAACCAATCTGCCCACCCATCACCTCCATGCTGGAAGTCATCATTCATCCCAAGCCTGGGGGCGGGAGCTTGTCAGGCTTCAGCACTTTTGAGTTTTGCCTTCCAAAGCCAGTCCATCAGCAAAACCCACTGGCCCAGCCAGGGACTGTCACCCCATCTGTCTCCTCTCCCATCTCCAGCCCACCTGGGCTAGCATTGTCTCTGGCCAAGAAGACTCACTTGGGTCTCCACTGTCTCCCATTCCCTCCCAATCATCCTCCAACTTATGTCCTCCGTTATCACAAGACTTTCAGTGGCTAGTGCTACATCAATCCTTAGCCCTTGGCTTGGGATCTCTGCCCTATAACCATGGTCCTTGAATATCTAGTATCCATGTGCTACCTGAAGAATTTTGTGCCTCTTTACATGTTTTAGGTTAATACCTAAAACATTTCATTAGCAGTTTACAGAGGGTTGGCCCTATCGTGCAGGGATTAAGTGCTGTGCATTGGGAGCAGATCCCACGTGACTAACCACAGTCTGAATCCCAGCCCCAGTGGCTTACAGAACAGGCTGGCCAAGAGAGTGTATGTGTGCCTACGGTGCCCATGGGATGGAGAAATGGAGGGGATAGGATTGTGGCACAACCACACCCCATTGGGAGTTCTCTTTCTCTCTCAAGCACACATGCCCTCTAGCAATAATAATAATAATAATAATTTACATAGTTACAAAGGGCAGTAATTTCTGGCCACTGTAAAAGTTGACACTTGAACTACTGTATTTTAAATAGAGCCAGTGAAATATAAATTCATAGCAACTAGACACCCACTAGCTATTTAGAACAAGATTGTACACAGTAATTAAGACAAAAAACAACTCTCTTAATAGTTGGAATTTTTTTTTTCTTTTTTTTTTGGGGGGGGGAGAGGTTTCTGCTATAGGGCGCATGCGCTTGCCAGAAAGACAGAGAGAGACAGAGAGACAGAAAGCAAGAACCACCCCCCAGGGGGGATGGCCACGCCGCAATCCCTTCTCTTCCATTCTCCTCTCGGGAGCTTGGGCACACACACACACACACACCCCCGGTGTGAGTTTAAGCCGCCGGGTCTGGGACTCAAACCACATTTGACAACATAAGAGTCTAGCGACATAGCCATTATGCTAACTGCTGGTCCCAATAGTTGGAATTTTTACAAAATTGTTACATTTCTCCACTTTTGCACAAAAATGTATTCTAATGTAAAAATATTTATGCTTAGAAATATTTTATTGGGTCAATGGTGTGGTGGTTAAGACAACTGGATCTCACCTAGTTGACCACATGGTTCAAAATCTGGACCCAGCAGCTTAAAAAAATCAGATATGTATGTGTGAGAGCCTAGCATCCCAAAAGGAGGGAGAAATGGGATTGCAGTGTGACCGTGCCCCATGGGGCGTGCTTCCTCACTCTCTCTCTGGCTCTCTTGGTGAGCACATGTGCCTTCTAGCAATAAATAAATAAATAAATAAATGAAATAAAGTGTTTTAATCACCATGATTTTCTGGAAAAGATATATTAAATTTTTAGAATTTCTCCCTGTGAACATAAGACTCTAAGTATTCAAATTTTTCTTCAAGATTGAGTTTTCCCAGTATTAGCACACAGTTGAGTAAAGGAAAACACATTAACACTTTTGACAAGTCTTTTATTTATGTTTTTAGTTTTTTTTAATTGCCAGAGGGCTATGCACTTGCCAGAGAGAGAGAGAAAGAAAGCACATCCCATAGGGGATGGTCATGTCACAATCCCTTTTCCTCCATTTCTGCACCCTCTCAGGATACTGTCAGGATGCATGCATGCATAGAAATATGTTTTTCTAACTGCCAGGGCTGGGATTTGAACCACGGTCGGCCATGTGGGATTTGGCTCCCTTAACCACTATACTTTGGGGCCAGCCCAATCAATCTTGCTATAATAAATTGAAAAGGGAAACTGTCTTAGAAATGTATCTAAATGATCTACATTGCCTTATTTAAAAGAAATGGCTGGTTGTTCCATTTTTTTATGATCTAGAGGCTTTTACACCTGGGGACAATTCACCAGGTGACACCTAGGTTGAGGGGAGGGTGCCTTACCCTCCAGAGGAGATCACTGGTTTTTGAAAAGGATAGGGAAGGCTGGTCAGCTGCAGTGCTGAGGGTCCAGAGACCCTGGAAGCTGAGACCTGAGACCCTGAGCTCTCTCTGAGCAGCCCCAGCATCAGTGTGCCCAGCCTGGAAGACCACAGCCCTCAGAGCCCACAGCCCCAGCTCAGTTCCTTTCCCTTATTCTCTGGCCTGGCCCACCTGGTCAGTTCTGACCATACCAGCCTTTCTCTGGCCTCAGACCTTTACACTTGCTGCTGCTTCTGCCAAGAATAGGCTTCCCCAGTGCCACAGGCTTCCCAGCTCTCAGGTTTAGACATCCTTCATGAGAGGCTATTCCTGGCTGCTTCATCTAGCAGAGTTCTCACTCTCCATCCCTACACCTGCTGTATGTACTGCACAACCTCCCACCCCTGCACAGGTCCTGTTGCCACTAGCACAGTGTGGGAACACCTGTTGAATAAAGAAGCAATGGCAGGCATGAGCTCCAGTCACAGATTTCCAGGGTCTAGGGAATATGCCTGAAGCTCAGAGAGGTTACGTTATTGGCCAAGGTCATGCAGCAAGCAAATAGCAAGCCAGCACCAAAACCAAGGATGTCTGACTAAAACCTAGAACTCCCTGGCCACCACATGGAGGCAGATCCCTGTGAGGCTCCCCCCAGCTACTGAGAGGTCTTTGTTTTAATAGCTTCCTCTGGGTGAGGAAGCTCAGAGGCACAGGAGTTAATCTGGCTAGTTCAAGCCCTACTGCCTTCTGGAAGTTTCCCTGGCAAATCCTGCTTGGTACTAAAACTCTCCCAGACCTGAAATTTGGTGGCCACTCAAGGACAAGAGCCAAATTTCCTCTGCCTGTTCCTATCTTTGCCAGAGTGTCCAACCCAGGACTGAGCATACAGCCAAGCTTATAGGGGGTTGAAGCCCCCAAGCCCAAGGCTGGGCTGGACTCAGCTTGGCCTAGATGAGCCATGACTATGTGCAAGTAACTTCCCTGCTGACTCTCTCTTCCTCACCTGTAAGACTGACACTGAACAGGACACTGACAGGATTGTTTCGAGAGATAAATTAGATCACGTATATAAAGTGCTATGGGAGCACATGGCATGGAGGAAGCCCTGATCTACAATGACTAGCAGACATTCTACACCAAGCAGCCATCCCAGAATGGCTGCTTTGGCTAGCAGTATACAAAATCTATACAAGCTCCATCTTCCTTGGAAAGGATCTCGACATACATGATACCTTTTTTGGAGCCCTTGAACGAGTCTAGAAAACTCTGACAATGGCTCTCAGTATCCTGTGTTGTTTATCACACAGACAACACACATCCAGCAAAACACTCCCACGTAAGCACCTATGGAACTCCGGGGAGACGATTCACATTGAAGACTGTTTTGTGAACCAGGAGGGTCTTCCCAAGGTGCTAGCAGCCCCGGAGCCTCAGTGAAGCTGAGATGGAGAGGCAGAGTAACATTCCTCAGTCTCCCATGTGTGCCGTGGGAAGGGTCTCATTCTCAGCTTGATACCCAAGATCACTGTGAGAAATAATGAGTTGCAAGTCAGAGGAAAAAACCCAACCCATTCAATAAGATTTTTTGGCTCACAAAACTGGTACGAGGGTGTTTTGGTTATCTATTGTTACATAACAAACCACCCCAAAACAGAGGATTTAACAAAACAACCCATTCTTCCTCACAATTCCTGGGCAGTCCTCCTCCCTCCCATGGTATCAGCTGGCAGCTGGGATGGCTTGTCTTCATGCCTGGCAGTTGGTGGTGGCCATCGGCCTGGAGCTCAGGGGGGCCACTGGCTAAGAGCCCAGCTCTGCTCCACATGAGCGTCTCCATGTGGCTGCTTGCTCGAGCTTCCTCACAGCGTTGTAGCTGGACCCCAGCCCTGATGCGCAAGAGTATCTCAAGCCTCCACTTGCATCACATTTGCTAATGTTTCGTTGGCCAAGCCCAGGCACGTGGTCAAACCCAGAGTCAATGAAGGAAGGGACAGAATGAGGGAGGAGCCACGCTAGGAGATGCAGTTCTTTGAAGGCCCCAAGTCGAGTTCACCACAGTGGTCTTCAGGGTGAGGTCAATTCAGCACCTAGACAATGCCTTTAGGAATTTAGGTTTTGTCCATTTCTGTCCCCTATGATAGCAGCCTCATCCCTAGGCTGCCTCCCAGGCTTCATGTCCAGCCACCTCATTATCCAGAAGGAAAATGGTAGCTGCTTCCAGTAGTGTAGCTCTTCCCAAAGAGCAAGGTTCCTTTCCCAGAAGCCTTCAATAAAACTCTTTTGGTCTCATGTGACCACTGCTAAGCTATGCTGCTTAGCCTTTTATCAAAGCCTCAGGAAATACCTTGAACTAATGGCTTAGATTTGGGTTACCTGATCTAGTCACACTGATGAATAGACTCCTCTAGAGTGGGTTAAAACAAGGCTCCTCTAGACTGGGTTAAAACAAGATCCACTCCTAAAGCTCATGATAGACTCAACCCTTTTCCAAACCACATGATGCTACACAGCTGGGAAAGGACAAGAGTTGTAGAGAGTCAATCATAACATCCAGCATAAATGATTTCTAGGAAAGCATACTAAAAGATTAAATGAACTATATACACCTAATATGGTGTTTAATTAGTGCTCACCATTAACTTTATTAATATCATCATCACTGTCACTATCATAACTGTCTTCATCATCATCTCTGTCATCACCACCACCATGATCACTGTCAATGTGCCCACCCCAGGGCCAGCTCCATGGCACAGCAGTAATGCTCTGCTCAAAAGAAACTGGATCCCATACGGTGACTAAAGTTTGAATTCCCACCCTGGTTGGCCTGAGGCATCCCTTGTTTGTGCACAAGTGCCCAAGATTCAATAGGCTGGAGGACTAGGAGAAGGGGATCTCGCAGCATTGCTAGAGACGTTCTCTCTCTCTCTCTCTCTCTCTCTCTCTCTCTCTCTCTCTCATACATGCACATGCTGTATTATGAATAAAGTTTAAAAAATAACACCAACATTACCATCATCACTATCTTAATATCTTAATTATCATACTTTTGCCACCACTATCTCTATTTCTTTTCAATTACTTTGAGAGTATGTGAAGTTGCTCACTGAGACACAAGTACTGCCCCAATGTGTGCAGCTGGGCTTCTCGTTGACTCCAGAATTCAAATTATGTGCCTTTGAATGACAAGGATCCACTTGTACTAGCATAGTGCTTTATGAATCCACTTTCACCCTCCCAATGAGGGCATCAACCAAAATTCATTTTCTCCTTGGACAAAAGAGTAACAATTCACATGTTCACATCTCAACCATATCTGCATCTATAGCCCCATCTGCCATGGAAGAATCACAGCCAGTATTTATTGAATATGTGGATGGATAGATGGATGGATGGATATGTAGACTGGTAGATAGATGGGTGGATGGATGGAGAAATAAATGAATGGATGAAGAGGTGGATGGATGGCTGGATATATGAGTAAATTAATGAATAGATGAATGAGTGAATGGACGGATGGATGCATGCACACATGCATGAATAAATGGTTCAGACTGATCTCCTCACTCAATAACCCAGATTTGGCCTCAATCAAGCCAGAGGACTTTGTTTATAAAGTTAAGAAAGCAGCTTCTTACCATTAGAAAATAAGAAGTTACACAGGAATGAAGAAAGGGAGGGAGAAGTACCCGATGGTGCCAAAGGGTTAAAGAGCTCCATTTCAGGCGGCCTGAACGTTGGGATTTAGCAGCTGACAGGACATGGCGTGTCCTTCTCTTACAGCTGTTCCTGGGAGTCAAAGCATATCTTTGTTTTCCTGACTCTTAGCAACTGTTGCTTTTTGTGAAGGACAAGCATGAACCAGCTGTCACCTCACAAGATGTAAAGCAGGGTAGATTGAATCGTCAGTAAAGGGCTTGTAAAACAAGAGGAAAATCACTGTCTGGGTTCCAGAAGGTCTTTCATTTTCCTCCAGTTTCTGCCTCCTCACAATTCATCCAGTTCCCTGTGTAAACCCCTCCTAGGCTGTAGAATAGCAGAAGAGTTCGAATTGCTACAAAGTGGGACTCCGCCTTCTAAACAGCTCCCAATTAAATGCAGAAAGGAATGCAAACCTGAGAGGCAAGACTCATTTCAGAAACATAAAACCAGACAGCAGCTCCCTGTGTGAGCTTATGAATGACAAACATGCTATCCTGAACTAGAATATAGAATGTGGTGTGATCATGAGAACAACAAACTGGATTAAAAATTAGTAGCCTGTGCTAAAATATTTATGCATGAAATTATCTGATGGCTGAGGTTTACTTCAAAATAGGCCAGGGTCAGAAGGAAATAGGTAGTAAGAAAGATGAAACCAGCCCGGACATCAATGGATATTGTTGAAACTGTGTGGTTCATAAACTAGTCTATCTTCTTCTTATACTTTTGAAATAGTCCATGATAAAATTTGTTTTGTTTGCCTTGCTAGAGGGTACGGACACTCACCAGAAAGAGACAGAGAGGGAGAGGAGAAAGTACCTCCCACGAGGCGTGGTCACACTGCAATCTCTCCACTTTCATCTCTCTTTTTTGGGAGATATGGGGCATACACACACATGAGCCCAAGGGATTTCTCAAGCCACCAGGTTCAGGAATCAAACTGCATGGTTGGCCATGTAGAATCTGGCTTCCTTAACCACCAGGCCAACCTAGACCAATAAAATGTTTTTAAAAAATAGTCTAAGCTGAAAAAGAATCAGCAAATTATTGGGTTGTTGGAAAAGTCAGGATGTGTTTTTCTATGCAAAAATGCATCATATTTCTGACGACCCAAGAGTTTCCAAGGCACCAGGTAAATAAAAAGTTCTCTGGTAGTGGGACGCACATGCACACCCCCTGCAATTACTCCTGGGGATATTCATAGGCCTACATTATTAGAATGGCACAATCCCAAGATGCTGGCCCTCTTCCTGGAAAGCCATACGCACTGAGATGACCAAGCAAGGTGCCCAGTGGCCACTGCACACACTGTGGAAAGACCAGAGCCTTCCGCACATGCAGGCAGCTGCCATGAAGGCAAGTTGATGGCCTGACGCTGACGGGAAGAAAATGACACAGGGTATCGGCCCATACGGAAACAACTGGGCTACAAACATGAACACAGAAAGGGGCCAGATGGGGGTGCAGTGGTAACTCAATGCTCTCTGAGGCTGACCCTCAGGGGAAGGTTCCAGGTTTGCATCTGGGGACCTCCCTAAGTGCGCTGGCTAGAACTAAGGGTGGACTCGAAGTGTCATGACACTGTTGAGGGTGTTGTCTCTCTGTCCCCTTCTCCATTTCCTCTCTGTCTCTTTCAATCATGGAAAAAATAAATAAACTTTAAAAATATCAACACAGAGAAAAAAGACTGAAAGGAAGTGTTGACATGCTGATCACAAACACCTGGATTCGCTAGAAGGAGACTGTTTTCCTCTACATTGTGCATTTCCAGATTCTTTTTTTTTTTTTTTTTAAGGTTTTTGCCATAGGGTGCATGTGCTTGCTGGAGAGACAAGAGACAGATAGTGAGAGGGAAAGTGAGAAATCACCCCCTAGGGAAGATGGCCATGCTGCAATCCCTTCTCCTCCATTCTCCTCTCAGGATTTTAGGAATGCATGCACATCTGCCTGGTGTGAGTTTCAAGCCACAGAATTCAGGACTTGAACACTAGTTGGCCATGTAGGAGTCGAGTGTCTTAACCACCATGCCACCTGCTGGTCCCAGAGTCATAGATTTTTATTACAGTGGGAAAAAAATTATAATGTTCAGGAAGAGAAAAAGGAGAAGTTTTCCTAAATCCCATAGATTTCTCTGGTGTACCTGGAAATATTTTAGGCCCTGAGATGACAAGAGGCCTAAGCAAATGGTCTCTCTCTTTGGTGACAAGAAAGGCTTCAGGCCCTCCCCACAGAAGGAAGGCAACCAAGCTGGACTCCCTGGTCCTGAGCCTGCAGCTGTGGATGGCTCAGGATGGGAGTGAGTGTGGGGTGTGAGTGTTCTGTGCTGGGTCAACGTGCCCTCAGCAACTCCCTAATAATATTCCACATTTCTCTTTTATCACAAACCCTCAGGAGACAGGGCACCAGGACACTCAGTACTAACAGGTCCCTGTAAGGCTGACAAAGGCCACTCCCTTGCTGTGGCCAGGCTTGACCATTCTTAGACTGGGAGAAAGGGGGAAGACACATACAGTAAAACTCTAGTATGAAAACCTGGTCTTGCTCGGATTTACTTTTGTCTGTCCTGCCTGGGACACCCCCACTCTTCACAGGTCCAACAGGATTTGAGACAGCACGTGGCCGTGGCACACGGACAGGCAGAGGCCCCGCGGGTCTCCCCTACACGTGAGCAGAGAGGAGAACCAGATCATTCAAAGGGAGGTCTGCACACAGGAGGCCCACACTTCTGCCCTACCCACACAGCAGGGTCACCTGCATAAAGATCGAGGGATACTCAGCTCCTCATCATCTCGGGAGCTGAAAAACTGCCATGGCCTCCAGGGAGATCTAAGGGATTTGGGATAGCTCCTCCTCCTCTTCCTCTTCTTGAATATTACTTTTTTTTTTTTTTCTGTAATAAAAATCCATGAATCTGGAAATGCAGAGGAAAACAGTCTTCTCCTGGGAGCTGGAGGAGGAGGATGGTAGGTCTCGGGCTCCTCGGACCCCATCCATGGACCTAGGCCTCCAGTGACCCAGCCTCTCTGAGCCTGCCCCAAAGGCCATGCTGGCTCCTCCCTGGCTGGACTCCTGACCCCTTCCATAGGTGTGATGAGAAGGCAACCTGGGGCCAGCCTTGGACAGAGCTGCCCATGCAGAATGCTCTGTGATGTGGATTCGGGTCTGTTCCAGGTGGGCATGATCCTGGTCATCACCATGAGCAGGTTCCCACCACAATGCTGTGCTCAGGTATGAGGCCGAACGTGAAGATCAGGCAGTAGTCAGTGAGTATGAAAGTGCTAAACACCCCCGTTTCAAGACTGCCCTGCACCAAGGTTCTATCCTCACTGTTTTTTGGTACTCTGGTGCCCCCCCCTTCTGTGAAAAAGTACAAGTTGATGGTAGTTATTTTTAATGTTCTAACTTGTCAAAATACAAAGTTGGCTATTCCATCTTAGTACCCAATTTTTTTTAAGCTTTGCTAGAAGGTGCATGTACTCATTGTACAGAGAGAGAGAGAGAAAGCACCCCTCGTGGAGAATGGTCATGCTGCAATCTCTTCTCTTCCATCTCTTCCTCCTTTGGGGATTTTGAACACACATGTAAATGCACCGTGTGTTTCTCAAGCCACCAGATCCAGAACTTGAACCAGATGCCTCAATCACAACACTGACTGGCCCAGTCCCCAAATGAAAAATAAAATAAAAAAATGTGCTTTATGAAATTCAAAAGTTTGGAAATCAAAGATACTACTCAATTTGAAGTTTTGTAACAGATCCCAAAGACCCTGAGTTCTCTGTTCCTTGCTCAGAGCCTTTGAGGGCTCTGACCCTCCTTCCTATGTCCTCAAGCAGAGGAGGGGGAAGACTTCTCCCAGCTCTGGGGTCTGGGCTCTCTCCCCACAGATTCTCCTCCCGGAACATCAGCCCACCCTTATTCTCAAATCATCATCTAATGGCCGGAGACTCTCGAATCTTAATAGGTAATCAGGACTCAAGTCTGCCTCCTGGACAATTTCCCTGGGTACATAGGCTTCCCCATCTCGGCAGCTCAAACCTGAGTCTGACCCTGCTCCCTACGCGCCCCTGCAATTTCAACAGGTGTCCACAACAGACGCCCGAGTCTTCCCGGACGTCCTATGTGCTCCTCATGCAGCAACCGAGTCATTGCTGGGTCCTGAGCCCACGTCCTCAAAGCTTCCACCATCATCTGCACATGTGAAGTGTGGCCACAGCCACCTCCAGAAACCGCTCTAGCCATGTCACCCCTTCCCCTCTCTAAGAATCTTTTGATGATTTGAAACAGCTTGTAGCTGAAGAAGACAGAAAAGTTTTCAACCAGGAGAACAGTTCTAAAAGAGACCTCCCCCCCAAACATATGAGAACTTCAATTTTTTTTTTTTTTTTTTGGAGAGGTTTTTTCACTACAGGGCGGGTGCGCTTGCCAGACAGACAGAGACATAGAGACAGAAAGCGAGAAATCACCCCCCAGAGGGGATGGTCATGCCGCAATCCCTTCTCCTCCATTCTCCTCTCGGGATCTTGGCACACACGCACACGCGCCCAGCATGAGTTCTAAGCCACCGGGTCTGGGACGCAAACCACGGTCAACTACGTGGGAGTCCAGCGACATAGCCATTATGCTAACTGCTGGTTCCCATGAGAACTTCAACTTTTAAAGGAAGTATTTTGGGACCAGCAGGTGGCATAGTGGTTAAAGCACTGGACTCCTACATGGTCGACTGTGGTTCAAGTCCCGACCCCGGGGGCTTGCTTTCTCAATTTCTCTCTCTCTCTCTTTTTCTGGTGAGTGCATGTACCCTGTAGTGAAAATGGAGAGGAAAAAAATGTAAAGATAAATAAATTTAAGGGGAAAAAAAGCATTTCAGATGAGTAAGCAAAAAGAAATCATTTAATTTAGTCCATAGCATTGACATGGTTGACTATTTAGGAAAAACAGTTAAGCTGGATATCTAACATAAGAATTACTTATTTAATTTCATTTATTGTTTTTTAAATTTTCTATAGGTCACATGCACTCACCAGAGAGAGACAAACAGAGAGAGAGAGAGAGAGAGAGAGAGAAAGTGAGAAAGCATGCCTCCAGCTCCAGGACTCTAACCATGGTCAGCCTTGTGGGAGTTCATAGCCTTAACCATTATGCCACCTGCGGGCCCCTAGGTACATATGTTTTTATACCAAAATAAAATTCCTGAGGAGGAAATAAATCAATTAGGACATTTCTGGAAGGAAACATGTGTTTATTTTTCTTGGAATGTGGGAGGCAACCCTGAGAACACTAGAAACCATAAAGGAAAGAATGGATAAATCTAGCTACATAAAAATCAAAACTGCTCCACCAACAGATGAATGGATAAACAAAGTGTGGTATATCCATACAATGGAACATTATCCCAGCCTTAGAACTGAAAGGAATTCTGATATCTGCTACATTATGAACGAGCCTTGTGGAGGTTTTATTAAGCGAAGTAAACTGGTCAACAAAAGACAAATGCTGTATGATTCCATTTAACTGAGGTCCCAAGAGCAGTCCAATTCACTGAAAAGTAGAACAGAGACTGCCAGGGGCTGGTGGCGGGGCTGGGGAGCCAGCGTTAACGGGTGCAGAGTTTCAGTTTGGGAAGATGAAAGCGCTCTGAAGATGGATGGCAGTGAGGCTTGATCAAAGTGTGAGTGTGCTTAATGCCCCTGAGCTGCACACATAAATATGGCTAAAATGGTAAATTTTATGTTATATATGTTTTACCATGATTTTTTTTAAATGAGGAAAACAAGAAACATTGAACAAAGTCAAAAGTCCAGTGGTTCATTGAGAAAATGTAAGAAGACACTTAATCATCATGGCCTGATTTACTAATTTAGGAATAGTACTTGCCTGTCAGTAAGAAAAAAGACCACTGAAGAAAAACACGAGTAAAGGAAAAGTCAGGTGAAATGAAGAAGAGAAATACAAAAGACCAAAATAATATGTGAATAGTAATTCAGCCTCTCTCACACTGAAGGCAGCCACTCAAACAACGTCACAGAGGACCAGCAGGTGGTGTGGAGGTTAAGGTGTTGGATTCCCACAGGGCCAACCATGGTTAGAGTCCCTGGAGGGTTGAGAGTCACACGAGGGGGACCAGCCGATCGCATAGCGGTTACGTCATGGACTCTCACATGGTCAACTGTGGTTCAAGTCCTGGAACTGATGGCTTCAAGTTCACACTGGGAATATGTGTGTGTGCCCAAGATCCCAGGAGGAGAATGGAGGAGAAGGGATTGTGCATTGCAGTGTGGCCATTCCCCCGTAGGGTAATTTCTCTCTCTCCCTCTCTCTCTCTCTGGCAAGTGCACGCACTCTAAGACAAAAACCTCGAAAAACAAAAAAAGAGAGAGAGAGGGAAAAAATTACATCAGGTGTGTGTGCGTGTGTGTGTGTGTGCATTCCCCAAATACCAAGAAGAGAATGGAGGAGAAGGGATTGTGAGGTGGCCATCCTTCCCTGGGGTGGGGGTGATTGCTCACTTTCCCTCTCTCTGTCTCTCTCTCCTGAGTACACTGCCCTATGAAGAGTGAAAAAAAAAATCTTCAGGACTAGTCACATAATTTATGGCCTGTCACAAAATAACCACATGGAGCTCCTTATTCAAAGACTATGAATTTTGAAACAGCAAAACACAAAACCAAGAGTGGGAATCCTAAACAGGGAGCCCCATGTGACTTGACAGGCTGAAGCCTGGGAAGCCAGCCCCGACTCTGAGACACATTTTCCCAATAGAAGGGCCCAAGTGAGCTGGGAGGGTGAGATTTAACCGACGCGGGTAACGACCACATTGCAGGGCCAGTGGAGGCTGGGGTGAGTTTTTCAGGCACAGCCTTGAAAAGGAAAACCAGCCCCCTTTAAGCCAGGGACCCCAGTGCATGAATATCTAAATGAGGCAAGGCTAGAAGCACAGGCAAGAGGCAAAGTTCCAGAAGGATGCGCCAGAAACTGTTAACTGGAGAAAGGCACCAGGGGCCTCTCTGCCTCCTTGGTGCTTTCCTTGTGTACAAACCAGCCCTTGGGGAGGCCTAGGCCTACTCATCAGTTCGGCTGCACAGCCTCCACTCACTCCGTGAGCCCCACTCGGCCTCTACTCTGGCACTTCTATCCTTGGCCCATTCTCTCTCTCTCTCTCTCTCTCTCTCTCTCTCT
>NW_006205068.1:3134528-3138432 GCF_000334495.1 Tupaia belangeri chinensis | reverse complement strand
CTGAGGGGCTGGCAGTTGGCATGGAGGTTAAAGGCGCTGGACTCCCACATGGCCAACCACGGTTCGAGTCCTGGACCTGGTGGCTTGCTTTCTCACTTTTCTTTCTCTCTCTCTCACTCTGTCCTTCTCTGGTCAAATTTAAATAAATAAATAAATAAAGTTCAATAAAATAATTCTTTTAAAAAGACCCAGCTGAAAGCTCAGTGGTTGTGGTGAACGAACCCTCCCACCACTGCAAAGGAAAATCAGTAATTGTTTCCCCCGGTGGTCTCCAGTATCTAGCAGACACCAGTGTGACAGCCTACATCCCGGGCAGGGTCATTCACTTTTTAAATACTGGTCCCTACCAGAAAGAACCCTCAGTCAGGAGAGGAGGGCACAGCTGTGTCCCCAAGGTCCTGACACTACACAGAGGAATACAGCGCAGTGATCAAAGCAGGGTTCATGTTCTGGTCTGGCCACCTGCTGTGTGCCACTGGGCTAGTGACTCCTGCTCTCTGTGCATAGACTCCTTGCCCAGAACCTGGGATGATGTTTCCGTGGATCCTCATAAGGTGCTGTGGAGACAAGGTGAGCTCAGAAGCGTTATCTAGAATTGCAGGCAAGAACAGAATGCAAGTGACTTACTTATTCTGTGGGGAGGAGTGAGGCAGACATACAGGACTTCATCTCAGGGGGACTATGACCTCAGGTGAGCTATCTGCCACCTCTGAGCCTCCGTTCTCCACTGAACAAATGGGAGTGAGGTCGCCCATGTGGCTGGTGAGACACTGCATATGACAGAGTCTGCGGGATGGGGACCGGTTTGGTGGCTACGTTCTTTTTCCCAGGCCCTCCCCTTTGCCTGGCCTCTCTCTCTAGCCTCCCACCCACCCAGCTATCCCCAGCCAGCTGGTGAATTCCTCGCACCCAGCTGACGGGCAGCTAGGCTAATTTTAGTGACTGAGGCTCAAAAAAGAGCTAAGCCAAGACCCAAGGCGCCCACTGGAGTCTTAAGGTCAGCGCATCCCTGCATCCCTCCTTCCCTCCTTCCCTCCTTCCCTCCTTCCCTCCTTCCCTCCTTCCCTCCTTCCCTCCTGCCTGGTGCCTGCCTTATCACCCTGTGGCAAGGGAAGGGTACAATGCCCCAGCTCACCACTAGGGGGAAGCTTGCAGAGTGGCCACCTGGCCTGGAGGTACTCAGCCTCTACCAGAAAGGGGAGAGGGGAGCCTTTTGAAGAAGTGGCCCCACTTACTGCCCCTGAGCACCAAAGGAGCCAGGCCTTCCCACATCTCTGGGCTCAAAGTTCCTGTCCACATAATGGTGCTAGGAGTGAACTGCCGTCAGCACCTCAACCCAGCCATCCAGAGGGCCTGTCAGTGACATAAAACGGTGAACCTGGGGCCAGCCCCATGGACAAGGGGTATAGGAGCCAGATCTCACAGAGATGAGAGCTGAATCCTGGCCCCACATGCATGTGCATGCCTGCCCAGAATCCTGACAGAGTGGAGAAATGGAGGAGAAGGGCCTGGGGTATGACCACACCCCACTGGGGGGGTGCTTTCCCCCCTCCCACTCTCTCTGTCTCTGTGATTCTCTCTGACCAGTGCACAGGCCCTCTGGCAATTTTTTAATTTTTTTAAAGAAAGAACTGTGCGAGAGGGGTAGTGATTGCAGTAGAGCAGAGAACTCACACCATCAAGTTCTAGATTTTTTTTTTTTGGAGAGGTTTTCGCTATAGGGCACGTGTGCTCGCCAGACAGACAGAGACAGACAGAGAGACAGAAAGCGAGAAAACACCCCCCAGGGGTGATGGCCACGCCGCAATCCCTTCTCCTCCATTCTCCTCTAGGGATCTTGGGCACGTACGTACACGCACCCAGCATGGGTTTAAGCCACATGGGTTTAAGCCACTGCAGTTGACTACGTGGGAGTCCAGCGACATAGCCATTATGCCTACTGCTGGTCCCAAGTTCTAGAAATCTTAAATATTATGGCACAAAACAACTAAGAGCACAAGCGGGATCCACAGCCAGGTGGCCACCACCTGAATGAGAGAGCCCGAGGTATTCTCTCTTCCCAAATTCGATGAATCTGATCAGCATGAGGCTGCATTGTCATTATCACTTGAGCGTCTAGATAACTCCAGCCCTGGCGACACTTTCAAACAACCCCCCACCCCACCCCACCCCAGAGATGAAGGTGACCTACAGTTCTGGTTCAGACTGCAGGATTTTTATTAGCTGGAAAATTCTGGGCACCTGGACAGTTCCTATTTGGTTGTCGCCCTTCCTTGGAAGGTGAATAAGCTGTGCGTGCATTCATGGGAAGTCTGCTGATCAGCTAGAGCAGCCACTTCTCAGCCACGGTTCAAACCCCAGCTTCTCCCACTCCTAGCTGAGTGCCTTGGACACTTGCTTAACCTCTCTGTACCTTGTCTTCACTATTCACAATGCTAGCCTCAGAGGAACGCTGGGAGGCTCTAATGAGATGACACACATGAGGCCCATGGTCCAGACGCAGAACTCACCATCTGGTGCAAGCTCCACAGCCATGGATGAGCTTCTAAACCCTGCTGTGCTGAAGTGGTGGGTAATGGGCTAACTCGAGGTCTCTTCTGCCCAGAGTGAGCCTGGTTTTGTGCAAAATGAAAATCAAATTCTTTGCATGTTCAAGCCATTAAACATCTCATTGGAGGGGGCCCTGTATTTTCCAAAATGCTAATTTTGTTTTTAACATGGCCCAAAAGGGAAGCAGAAAGTCCCAAAGCCTGAGCCAGGCTGGAGAGAAGGAGCTGAAAAGGCTCAGTTAGGCAAGGAGACAGCTCCCTTCAGGCTGCATGAGAATCCAGCAGACAGGCATGTTTTTCCCATCACCTGAGGACACCAGCCAATTTGTGGAAAAACAGCCTGCAAAGATACGCTGGTGGGAGGAAGAGAGACCGCGCTAGATAACAGCAGACAGCTGTGTGGGCCAGTGGTGCGCTCAGGCCAGAGGCCTGTGTTTTAATTAGAGCTGCAGAGAACAAGAGCCGCTGCCAGGAAGGCCGCCCCAGGGTGAGATGCCCTCGCCTGCCCGCCCATCTGGCGGCACTGGTAATAAGTCCCCAGTCAAGGGCCCAACAAGCACCACAAACACACACGGTGCCTCCTAATTATCACGCGGCTTGGCTCTCAGGGGCTCAGTGATGCTCCCTCTCCAGGCGCCCTAATCAGGACAAACCAGGAAGGCACCTGAATGAAACCCAAGGGCTTCCACCGCCCTCCCCCCAAGCCCGGAACACACCCTCGGGGCCTGGTCCTGCATGTCCTGGCACATCCTGGAGCTTCAGAGCTCCCTAGAGGGGCACCATTTGAGGCTGCTCAGGTCCCAAGCCAAAGAATATGCCACTGGGCCTCCCCAGGAAGGCTTCAGGATCTGCTTTGCTTCTGGCAACTGATACGAAGCAAGGAAGCTGCACCCACTGCCTCCCTGGTGCTCCCACGGGGAGTAACCTGACTGCAGAAGGACCATGAAGGGGCTGGCCCAGGTGAGGGGTTCCCATTGTCCAAGGTGCTCCGGCCCCAACTTGAACAATGACCATATGGCCTATAGCAAAGGCAGCCTGCCACCCCCACTCACTGGGCCTCAGAGATCACGTCTGTACCTTGGTGGGGGTGGGGAGGGAGGACAAGATAGCCTCTAAGGGGACCAGCAGTTAGCGTAATGGCTATGTCGCTGGACTTCCATGTAGTCGACCGCGGTTCGCGTCCCGGACCCGGTGGCTTAAACTCACACCAGGAGCATGTGCGTGTGTGCCCAAGATCCTGAGAGGAGAACGGAGGAGAAGGGATTGAGGCGTGGCCATCCCCCCTGGGGGGTGATTTCTCACTTTCTGTCTCTCTGTCTCTCTCTGTCTGTCTGGCGAGCGCACGCGCCCTATAG
>NW_006205068.1:3121643-3134483 GCF_000334495.1 Tupaia belangeri chinensis | reverse complement strand
ACTTCAGTGCTCCAAGGCCCAAGGATCCCTTTTGCTAACTCGGGCCTGGAGGAGGGCAGGGAATGGCAGAATGGCGTGGTTTGGGAATCGCATCAGCCCCTTCCTCAGACTGAACACCAAAGAGCAATGGGACCTGGCTACAGGAGCTGTCTGGATGACAGGGCCAGCCACTGACAGGGAAAAGCCCATGGGTAGAAGCCCACCCAACACATAAAGGTCTGCCAGAAAGATGACAGTGATAAAGAAAAACAAGATGATGATAGTAAATAGGATGGTGATGAAGATGAGGGTGGTACTGAGGGCACTTGGGAGATGATAGTGACAATAATGGCGATGAGGATGAGGCGAAGGATAGTGTGCTGATGACGGGGATGGAGATGGGATAGCGGTGAGGAGGATAGTGATGAGAATGGTGGGGTTGATGAAGATGATGGTGATGAGCAGGAGGGTGATGAAGATGATGGTGATGAGCAGGAGGGTGATGAAGATGATGGTGATGAGCAGGAGGGTGATGAAGATGATGGTGATGAGCAGGAGGGTGATGAAGATGATGGTGATGAGCAGGAGGGTGATGAAGATGATGGTGATGAGCAGGAGGGTGATGAAGATGATGGTGATGAGCAGGAGGGTGATGAAGATGATGGTGATGAGCAGGAGGGTGATGAAGATGATGGTGATGAGCAGGAGGGTGATGAAGATGATGGTGATGAGCAGGAGGGTGATGAAGATGATGGTGATGAGCAGGAGGGTGATGAAGATGATGGTGATGAGCAGGAGGGTGATGAAGATGATGGTGATGAGCAGGAGGGTGATGAAGATGATGGTGATGAGCAGGAGGGTGATGAAGATGATGGTGATGAGCAGGAGGGTGATGAAGATGATGGTGGTGATGGTGACAATAATGGCGATGAGGAGGACGCTATGAGCTTGGTGGTGATAAGATGATAGTGATGATGATAATGACGATGGCAACAATGACAATGGTGGTGGTGGTAAAAATACACAGACAGACATTACCATGTTACATCCTCATGAAAACCCTCAAAATGAATTTTTGTAGTTTCTTAAAAATTACCAGAGGATGTATGTGCTTGCCAGAGAGGGACAGACAGACAGACAGGAGGAGAGGAAGAAAGCACCCCCAGTGGGATGAGCTCACGCTGTAATCCCTTATCTTCCATTTCTCCATCCGGTAGGGTTTGGGCACCCACATACACATGCCTAGTGCATTTTTCAAGCCATCTGGGCCAGGATTCACACTATGGTAGGTCATGTGGGACCCAGTTCCCTTAAACACCAGGCCCCAGGGTTGGCGCTTTCAAAATAGGTTTTTTTACCCTCATTTGACACTTGAGACCCAGCGGGCATCATTACACAACTTGAAATGACATGACTTAACTCTCTCCTTCCAAAAGTTTTTGCTTGTTTGTTTTTTAGACAGGAGAGTGTCTGCATTTACCAAAGAGAGACAGAGGCAGGGAGAAGAGGAAGCACTGCCTTCCCCCACCCTCCAGGGGGAATGATCACACCACAATCCCTTCTCCATCTCCATCTCACCCTCCTTTCAGGTTTTGGGCACACACACACATGCACCCGGCATGTCTCTCGAGCTGCCGCGTCCAAGACCCAAACCACGCAGTTGGCCATGTAGGAACTGGCTGCCTTAATCACCAGCCACGGAGCTGACCCCAAAAGATGCTTCTGTAATACACCTTAAATTCTGGAGTGACCGAGTGACTGAGAGTGCGTGTGGGGAGGTCTGAGGCACTGCAGCCTGACACTCTATGTTCAGGGTTCTCCCAGGCCTCTCTTTCCCCAGACACCCACCAAGCCTGCTCCCTGCAACCGTAGTTTACCCCAGGCCCCCAGGGACTCCACACACTGAAAACACCTAAGTTGCCCACTTTTCATCTTCCTTGCCCGTGGGTAAGGTATGAGGCAGGTGCAGGTGACTATCATTACCAGAGGAGAGGACACAGACTTTGAAGCTCTAGAGATGGGCTGAAACCCCAACTCTGCTACTAATGAGCTGTGTGGCCTTGGGCAACAGACAGAAGAGGAAACCGAGGCTGAGAGGCTGACGCTGTCCTCCTCAAAGGGTACTGTGCAAAGGACCAGAGAAAGCCTCCAATAAAGGCCAGCTAGAAGAAAAGACAGGCAGTTTGGGGGACTTAGCAGCCTTCCCTCATGACTATGTTGCATTCTTTTCTTTTCGTTTTTTTTTTTTTTTTTTTTTCTTTTTTCACAGGGCACATGTACTCACCCGAAAAAGACAGAGAGAAACTGAGAGAGGGGAAGTTAGAAATCCACCCCCACCCCCCAGGGAGTTTGGCCACACCACAATCCCTTCTCGTTCATTCTCCTCTCAGGATTTGGGCATGCGTGCACATGCTCCTAGCATAATTTTCAAGCTGCTGGTTTTGGGACAAGAACCATGGTCAGCCATATGGGAGTCCAGTGCCTTAACCACCATGCCACCTGCTGGCCCCACTTTATGTATGTATGTATTATGTGTGTGTTAAATTGCCAGAGGGTCTATGTATGCACGTGAGCACACACCCCGAGAGAGAGAGAGCCCCACCCCAATGGGGTGCAGTCACACTACGATAACCCTTTTCTTCCATTTCTCCATCCCATCAGGATTTGGGGCATTTTTCAAGCTGCCAGGGTTAGATGCTAACAGCGGTTATCCATGTGGATCTGGCTTTCTGGGTATAGCACTTACCCACTGTGCTACAAGGCTGACCCTATCTTCTTTAACACAAGTGCTTGAGCATATCTTCGCCCTTTTCCAAGTATCTCTGACACGCCTAGGAAGACATGACTATGCCCAGCCATGACAATGGGGTTATTTGTCTTTCATTTGAATGTAGAAGGAGGAGCCACCAGGCAGAAAGGTGTGCTCATCCCACAAGTGGATTTACTTGCAAAGGAACATTCGGCTTTATTCTACCCAGGCGAGGAAGTGGAGGGAGCAGCCAGCAGCCTCAAAGTCAGGGGTGCGCCAGCCGCCTGCAAACTTGGAAAGAATTTTGCTGTGCTCGCCAAACCACAGCGGGGCCGAGACAAAGCTGTTAAGCCCAGCTTCTAGTAAACTGGAAAAAGCGAAGTATGTGCACACTGCTCAGGGGAGACATCATGTGAGAGGTCAAGAGACAATGCCTGCCCTGCCCACTCCCTCTGGAACCAGCTTCCTGAGCCATCGGTTCATTTCTTTAGAGACTGTGGCCAGAAAAAGGAGCCCATCAGGTTTTGATATGGAAAATGAGTTTTCTGCATGCAAAACAAAAGACCTGCAACACAGATACACTCGCCCTATGTGAAAACTTCCTTTTCAAGCCAGCCTTGCAAAGAGGACTTTAATCCAACCATCTGCTTCCTCCACTTCTTGTCCACCTAGTTCTCTCTCAGATCCAAGCACCCAGAGGCAAAGGGGTGCTAAGGATCCCAGCACAAACGCTTCCTGAACACACACAGCTGGGATGCCCAGAGAGACCATTTGGATCAGCTCACACTCAGGGGCCAGGTTGGCCCTAAAATGAGAGCCCCAACTGAGCCTGCTGGAGCCCTGGAGTTACGAAGCAGCCAAGAAAGGATGGCTTAAACTCATTTGCCACTGAGGAAGCACCTGGGAGATATGGGTGGCTCCTCAGAGAAGAGAAGCTCTAGGCCAGCCGGTAGCATGGTGGTTAAGATGACTGGATCCCACATGGATTCAAGTCCTGGATCTGGCCACTTGAAAAGCAAGCCAGGTGCATGTGCATACATGCTCAAAATCCCTAAAGGAGGGAGAAATGAAGGAGAAGGGATTGCGGAATGACCATCCCCCACAGGGGTGTCCCCCCTCCACCTGCCACACACTGCCCCATCTCTCTCTAGAAGCACTCATGCCTTCTGGGAAATTTACAAAAGAGATAAGAGGCTATAAGTTGAGTCAGGCCAAATGGGAGTCAGAATCTGTGGTTCTTCAAAAAGTTAAACATGGAAATACCATGACCCAGCAGCTCCACTCATAGACACCGGCCTGGAAGACTCAGACAGACATTTGCACACTGATGCCCACAGCAGCACTATTAGCGATACCATAAGGAAGGAACGACCTAAGGAACGGATAAGCAAATGTGGTTCCATGTAGTGGAATATTACTCAGTCTTCAAAAGGGATAAAGCACTGACACACGGATGAACCTGGAAAATGGTATGCTCTGAAAGAAGCCCATCATAAAAAATCGTACATTATATGATTCCACTTACATGAAATACCTAGACTAGGCAAACCCATAAAAAGAGAAGTAGACTAGGGGTTACCAGTGTGACCTCTTAATAGGTACAAAGTTTCTGTTTGGGGTGATGAAAATTTTTGAAAATAGAGAGTGGTGCGCGACATGGAATGCAATGAGTGCCACTTCATTGTACACTTAAAAATAGTTAAAATTGTACATTTCATGTTGTGTATATTTGCCACAATTAAAAGAGAGAAGGCTGGTGAGGCAGGTCTCTGTGTCATTTTTAGGGGTACATAAAGGTTGCACTTGGGGAGAAATGATGGATACTGTGTGAAAAACAGTGCTGCTAGTTCACTTCACCTTCTCCTTACAGCACACAGAACTCCACTCCTTCCGGTGTCCCTGTAACGGGCCAGGCCAACGGCCAGTTCTTCCCAATGCACATGTGTGCTACATGATACTTCCGGGCTACGTCTGAGATAAATCCATGCCTCTCTGAACATGGGAGCCCACATTGAGACAGCCAAGTCCCAATTCCAGAAGCCTGGGCCTGAGCCGCCATGTGCCACACCGTGTCCCACAGAGGGGTTCTGGGGCAGTGGACTGGGCATAAGCTCATCATCGCAGCCCAGCCAAGCCTGCGAGCTCTCCAGCCTCAGCACTCTTAAGGATCCCAGGCTTATCGAATGGCTGAGCAAGATAGAAGTGAGACAGTCCCTCTGAGTCCTGTTCAACAACTGACTCAGGAACTACATCTCAGTTAGAAGACTGGGGATTTTAAAAGGCTCTAAGTGGGCCAGCAGGTGGTTGAGGCGCTGGACTCTCACATGGCCAACCGTGGTTCAAATCTCAGAGCTGGCAGCTCTCTCCCTCTCATGTATGCCCTATAAGCAAACTGAAAAATGAAGATAATGATAAATTAAATTAAATAAATAAATAATTCTTTTTAAATAAATAAAAGACTCTAACTTCCCAACTTTTCAGTTTTTCTGCCTCTGAACTCATCAGAATACAGATTCTGGCGGTCAACTGGTGAGAGCCAAACTTGGGATGAGCACGAATCATGCTCTGAACTCCTTGGGCTGCCTGTGGAGAAAAACTCCAAGATGTGCCCAGATTCCTAGGTATCTGTCTCTCACAGTGGTTATTTCAACAGCAATGAGCTGAACAGTCATGTGCTCCAACGAGGTACCAGAATCCTTGGGAGCTCATCCCAGGACATGTCTGAGAGAGCTGATACTCTGCTACATTTCAAGCAGTGTTTTGCTCCCCGGGACCTCAGCAGCCCAAACACAGCAGGTGCACAGCAGGTCCCTTGCTGTAATGAATAAAGCTGTCCCCACTAGGAGGTCACCCAACTCTCTTTTGCCCCACGGCCTTTGCTTTAGCTGTGCTCCTATCTGGAAAGGCCTTGCTGGCCCCTTGCCTTCTGGTCTCACCTAAAATGTCACCTTTATGGGCATCCTGAGTAAAGTCATTTGGATTTTTGGTATTTTTTTTTTTAGAGAGGTTTTTGCTATAGGGCGTGTGTGCTCACCAGACAGACAGAGAGAGACAGAAAGCGAGAAATCACTCCCCAGGGGGGATAGCCACGCCGCAATCCCTTCTCCTCCATTCTCCTCTTGGGATCTTGGGCACGCACGCACTCGTGCCCGGCGTGAGTTTTAAGCCACCGGGTCCGGGACGCGAACCGCGGTCGACTACGTGGGAGTCCAGCGACATAGCCTTTACACTAACTGCTGGTTCCAGTCATCCCGTTTTATAACATTCAGACATCTCTCAATTTCCTTCCCCGCACACAAACTTTAAACATCTATGGGCTTGCTTGGCTGTTGGCGTCTCCTCCCTAGAAGGCCAGGCCCACGAGGGTAGGAGCCTTGCTTTTCCCTCCACTGTGTTCCAGCACCCAGCACAGAGACTTGCACACAATAAGTGCTCTGTAAATATTCGTTGTCTCAAGTTCTGGTGAACTGAAGGGTAAACTGTGGGGTGACTTGGTCTGCTGAATCCCACTGTTCCCTGTGAGCAGTTGTGTCAGTTCAGAGATGAGCACTAGATGGGTAACTGGGCACCTGTGGTCGAAGACGAATTGACTATGAATTTCTAATGGTGACAACCGTAAGTGCCCTGAGCAGGGCTGAGTACTGTCAATTATTATCTCACTGAATCCCTACAAAGCCCTGAGACTAAAGTCACCGCTCAGGCCCCCCGAGCCTTGGTGCGGCTGGGCACAGTGCCCACACTGCTGCACGGAGGAGCCAGAGCCCACAGCAGATTCAGGTGCAAAGGTATGCCCAACCCACCACACCATTCTTGCATCTGGGAACATTTTAACAAGACAAAGAAGATCCCTTTGAATTATCATTGCTGCTGCTATAAATAAGAATAATTATATGCACAGGCACATCTGGAATCCTAGCCCCACAGGTGGGGCCAGATAAGACAACAGAGGCCCAGAGGACAGAAGTAACTCTCAGACAACTTTTAGGGTGGCTGACTAAATTGCAAACCCTGCCCCCTGGCTATAAATGATTGGTTCAGGCAGGACTTGACATGTCTAATTATGCGAGCTGGGCACAGTACTAGGGAGGCTGGCCCAGATGAAATTCAGCTACATGCCCACAGTACTCTGCCCACTCGGGAGTACCTCCTTCCAGTTAGCGCAACAGAATCAGTTAGCAGATTCAAATTGGACCAAGGCCCTGTCAATCACTGCCTCTTCCCTGAGGACCTGAAATTGCATTAAGGTCACCCTGCCGCAGCCAGCTGTGAAACAAATAAATTCCTTCCTGAGGACAGGGAGAGGCAGCCTGCAGAAGGGGGACGTTGGAGGCTCAGCCCAAGGGTGAGCGAGGATCCTGGGGCAGTCTCCAACAGCTCTTTCCATTCTGGATGGACTTGTACCTTCTGAGTTTTTAACCATGTGAACACACAACCTGTTGAAAAGCTAAACTTAAATTACGTAGTAAATTGACATTTTTTTTTAGAGACAGAGATTTTTTACTATAGGGAGCGTGCACTTGCCAGAGAGACAGAGAAAGATGGAGAGAGAGCAAGTGAGAAATCACACACACACACACACACACACACACACACATCCCTAAGGAAGGTGGCCATACCACAATCTCTATTCCTTTACTCTCCTCTTGGGATTTTGAGCATGCACGCAGATGCGCCCGGCATGAGTCTCAAGCCACTGGGTCCAGGAACCGAACCACAATCAGTCATGTGCGAGTTGAGTTCAGCACTTTAACCACTACACTTACCTGCTGGCCCCAAATTGATGTTTAAATTTAAGTTAAAAGAGATACAACGTTTTCATCCACTGACTCCACCTGGTGACCTTGCCTCCCTTGAAGACATTGCTGCCAAGTGGGTATCTCTGTTTTAAATACCCCAGGACTGTTGTAGTCAAGTACCACGAAGTGGGGATGGGAGGGAGAGTCTTAACAGAAGTTTATTATCTTGGGACCAGCAGTTAGCGTAATGGCTATGTCACTGGACTCCCACATATTCCACCGTGGTTCGCGTCCCGGATCTGGTGGCTTAAAACTCACGCCGGGCGCGTGTGCGTGCGTGTCCAAGATCCCGAGAGGAGGATGGAGGAGAAGGGATTGCGGCGTGGCCATCCCCCCCCCGGGGGGGGGTGATTTCTCACTTTCTGTCTCTCTGTCTCTCTCTGTCTGTCTGGCAAGCGTACGCGCCCTATAGTGAAAACCTCTCCAAAAAAAAAAGAAGTTTATTCTCTTGATGATTCTAGAGACCGAAAGTCCAAAATCAGTACGAAGAGATGAAAATCAAAGTATCAGCAGGGCTGGGTCTCCCTCGAAGGTTCTAGAAGAGACCAGAACCTGACTGCTAAGAGTCTCTCCTGCACAAATCCTGGGCTTTACTGATGCTTGAAACACTGTAACTTCAAACAACCAGAAACCTCCTAAATGACTCTGGCAAGGAAGATGCTAGTAAACTCTGATTCATTTTACAATGGAATACTATGTGAATAGGAACAAAAATCTACTTACATTTACATTTCCACCACTACCACACTGCAATATATTCACTCAATTAAACAATCACACAATAATAGGGTTAGTGCATCTATGAGATTCATTACTACTACTGACTCAACAGAAGAGGGAACCCAGGCAGCAACGTGAGTGACAGGGAGTGGCTGCAAACACAGAGCAAGCTCACTCACTTCCCCTCACTGCACAGCCCAGGGGACTGGCACCCATCCATGGCCCAGCCCCCTAAAGACCACAGACTAGCACTGGTCAGCAGCCCAGTGGGTTGGGTCTTCTGTCTGAGACCTACTGTGGGGGTCAAAGTAGCATATCACAGAACAATACATGTAGTGGGCACTGATGTATATTTGAAGATACTCTAGCCATGGTCATAAATAGATGTGCAAGTAAACTCATAGAGAATGGTCTGGAAGGATCATCCCAGACCACTACAGGGGTCACCTGTGTGGTGTGGGATAAAAAGAGACTTTCTCTACTTTATTTTTTGTATGTTGTTTGGATTTTGTATAGAACTGGTATCAAAATGTGCTCAGTTAATCAGATGAAGAATTATAATTTGCCAAAAATGCAAAAAAAGAAAAAATTTAAATATTGTATACCCTTTGATCTACAGTGAGGAATTTACCTTAAAGAAAGACTTGGGCAGTGAAGAATTCTACCACTGAACCATCGGTGCAAGAAAGACATGGGCAATTACTCAAGTTGAATGTTCAAGGATGATCATCAAATCATCAAATCATCAAATCATTGTTAATAATATTTTAAAATGCAAACAGCCACAGTAGGAAAGACACTAAACCACAGCAACTCTTGCAGAAATTGATCAAACAAACCAGGACCTCCTACGTGTGACAAAACAATGTGAGATTTCATCCTGTGAAGATCAACAGCATTAGGATATGTGCATAAAGTAAATCCTTAGGAGTGCTCCAAAATATTCCCACAGATCATCTCTGGGGGTCAGATGATGGGGGGCATTTTTACCTTTTGTCTTATTAAAATTTTCTAATTTTTCTAATTATTTATATGATCAACATTCCCAAGCAGGTCATTTGTGCCCCTTCACAACTCACAGGCCCCTGGCCCTGGAATAATCCTGGCCTTCCACCCACTCTCTAAGGCCCTCCTAGCCCCCACTGACTGCCACTGTGCCTAGGCTCCCGATCCCCCAGGACAGGAAGGAGCAGTGGGATATGAATCTCGACCCGTTTCCCCCTTAGGCAGTGAGCTCAGCATGGTCAAGGCAGGTCCTTTTATGTAGAAGATGCTCAACATTAAGCCCTGAGTAATCAGGGCAAGAGAGGCAATGCCTGTGTCTTTCTAAGACAAAGTTTAGTGTGTGGAGAACTGGGGATCCAGACCTAGCATTTGAGGAAGGTGGCCTGGCTCTCCCAGAGGAGGGGATGCTCTGCGAGTGGACCAGGTGCACACGCAGCACAGTATTTCTGGAAGCCACCCCCTGCTTTGCAAGCCCACATTTCCAGAAAGCTGTGACACGCTTCTCCTCGAGCTGAGCATCACTGTGATCACAGCCAGCCTGTGACTCAGTAAAAAGGCAAAGCCTAGGGAGGGGCTGACAGTCCTGCCCAGGCCAGGGAGAAGCTGGGCTCTGGGTGTGCTTACCTTCTCTCGTTGTCGTCCAAGTGAGCAAAGAGCACGTTCTTGGAGATGGCTTTGGCCAGTGCTGTCATAGTCTTATAGTCCTTGGGAATGACCTGCAGGGAAGTCACAGACATCAGACTTGAGCATCCCCAGGGCACAGCGCTGGACCTGGTACCTAAGCTGACATTGCCAGGCACCCACTTGACCCTGAGATACTGTGATATGGCTTGAAAGGAAACTATCCAACCTTGAACTTGGTGCTGTTATCAGACGATGGTAAAAATACACAATTTGAAATTACAGGGAACCAGCAGTTAGCGTAATGGCTATGTCGCTGGACTCCCACGTAGTCGACCGCGGTTCGCATCCCAGACCCGGTGGCTTAAAACTCAAGCCGGGCACGTGTGTGTGCGTGCCCAAGATCCCGAGAGGAGAATGGAGGAGAAGGGATGGTGGCATGTCCCCCCCCGCCCCCCGGGGAGTGATTTCTCGCTTTCTGTCTCTCTGTCTCTCTCTGTCTGTCTGGCGAGCGCACGCGCCCTATAGCGCAAACCTCTCCAAAAAGAAAAAAGAAAACTGTTTCTCCTGTCTACCTCAAAGTGTGTCCTTTGGGCAGCAATTCAATGTTCCCTTCCCTTCCACACGCCCCCAGCCTCCGTTTTCCACCTTCCTCTCTGCTTCCATGACTTCAGCTGTCCTAGATGTCCTCAGGTAAGTGAGGTCAGGCAGCACTTGTCTTCTGTGCCTGGTTTACTTCATCTTACATGATATCCCCCAGGTCCGTCCACGTTGCCACAAACAACAGGATTTCCTTCCTTTATTAGGCCAAACAGTATTCCATTCACCACGATTTTTTTTTTCATCTAAAAATTTTAAAGTACATCAAATACAAGGAACCTGGACAGTTCTGAGAGGCAGTTTAAGTACCATCTAGAATTGAGAGTGTTTGATGACCAGCTCTGGTGGGCTTCAGAGCCTCATCCTAGAAACATTAGAAGACCTCCAGTCCCTTCGATTACTGTGTCTTTTTACACATATTTTCTCCACTGGATATTTTTTCTTTTAAGTAAAAAAACACTTGTTTAAAATTCTGAAAACTACACACAGAAAGAAGTAAACTTGACCCATGCTTGGGGCTCCACAAAGGTGATGTTTGCCCAGTTAGGGTGGGGAGTGGAAGAGGGCATGAAATGAGATCAGGGTGGGCAGGATTTGGACTACCGAGGACCAGGAGTGCAGAAAAGCACCCAACAAGCCATCCAGAGCCTCGGTGCACGTGCTGATGGGTCACACAGTGAGGGGTCAGATGCTGGCACAGGTTCAAGGCCTGCCTAGTGGAAGCTTTCGATAAAGGTGTTGAATGAATGACTCACAGGATGAATGAAAAACACTCAAACCTCAAATTATGAGCATCGCAGACACTAAGATTTCCCCCTCAAGAGAAAGACGTGGAGGGGAGGGCTATTTGGGCCATAATGTGAGCCCCGCATTGTGTCTAGGGCTCTCAGGAAGCCTCTGCCAGGAAGGGCTGCAGCTTCAGGGACCTCAGGCAGTAGGAGGGTGTCTAATACCACAAAGCCCTTTATGGGGACATCTTTAAGGTCCCCTTAAAAGCCATTTCGGTTCTAATAGACTTTCTTTTAAAATAGCCATTTTTAAGGCTGAACTGATGGGATTAGCTCCCTTACAGTTTTGATTTATGGAAAAGTTGCAAACAGTGCCCCTGCACACCCACTCCCGTTAATTACCAGCATATGTCACAAGTACACGTGTCACAGCTAAGGAACCAATGTCGGCACACGGTAGTATCTGAACTCCATGCTTTATTCGGACTCCTTGGTTTTACCTGTGTGAACTTTTTCTGTCCCAGGACATCAGGGGGTACATTTAGTCAACATGTCTCTTTGGTCCCCTCTGGGCAATGACAGTTTCTCAGACTTGCCCTGCTTTTAATGGCCTTAGCAGTTGTGAGCTTGCTGGTCTGTATCCTGCCAGTGATCTTCAATTTGGGTTTGTCTGAGGTTTTTCTCATGGTTAGGATGAGATTCTGGGTTTAAGAGAGGAAGACCACAGAGGCAAAGAATCCTAATGAATTTTTAAATAATACTCTTACTAGTTTTTATTTTCTGATTATAAAAGTATTAAATACTGGGGAGAGGAGAGGGGGAGTTAGCGTCTAATTGGGTAGAGTTTGGGTTTGGGAAGATTAAAACATCCCAAGGATAGAAAATGATGAAAATTACACAGCAATACGAATTACTGAACTCTACACTTAAGTGGGGGGAGGGGGGCAGGTGGGGTGGTAGTTAAGGGTGCTGGACTCCCACAAGACTGTCCACAGTTCAGTCCTAGACCTGGCAGCTTGCTTTCTCACTTACCCTCTTAATTCGTCCCTCTCTGGCCAAATTAAAATAAATAAATAAAATTTTTTTTGAAAAAATTGTTAAGATGATGGAATGGACTGGATTATGTTCTCCCCAAAATTTTTTTTAATGGTTTCAGAGATAGATAGATAGATAGATAGATAGATAGATATGTTTCTTTTTTTTTTTTTATAACAACAGAAACAGCGTGGTTTCAAATATGTATTTTTTTTTTAGAGGGCAGACACTTGGTATATATTAAGTGGGGACATACAATGCCTCTCCTTCATAGCATGGCTTGCTTCACTCAGCAGTAAGTCTTCCATATTCATCCACTTCCTTTCAAAAGCCAGGGTTTTGCTGTTTTTTATGGAAGAATAGTATTCCATTGAGTATATGTGCCACAGTTTTTCTAACCATTCATCAGTTCGTGGGTATTTGGGTTGTTTCCATGACTGAGCAACCGTGAAAAGTGCACAATAAACATCGATGTGCAAGCACTTTTTCAATTAAGTATTCTTCTGTCCTTCGGGTAGATACCAAGGAGTGGGATTGCTGGATCATATGTTAGTTATATTTGTAGATTTTTGAGGAATCTCCAAATTGTTCTCCACAGTGGTTGGAC
>NW_006205068.1:3111910-3119262 GCF_000334495.1 Tupaia belangeri chinensis | reverse complement strand
TTTTTTTTGGAGAGATTTTCACTGTAGGGCGCGTGCGCTCGCCAGACAGACAGAGAGAGACATAGAGACAGAAAGCGAGAAATCACCCCCCAGGGGGGATGGTCACGCCGCAATCCCTTCTCCTCCATTCTCCTCTCGGGATCTTGGGCACGCACGCACACGCGCCCGGCGTGAGTTTTAAGCCACCGGGTCCGGGACACGAACCGCGGTCGACTACGTGGGAGTCCAGCGACATAGCCATTACGCTAACTGCTGGTTCCCCCTTTTGGATATTTAGAAATAAAAATATGGAACACTTCATGAATTTGCGTGTCATCCTTGCGCAGGGGCCATGCTAATCTTCTCTGTATCGTTCCAATTTTAGTCTATGTGCTGCCGAAGCAAGCACTCCCCAAAATTTTTATGTTGAGGCCCTAGGTATGAATGTGATACCTTTTAGAAATGGGGACTTTAGGAGGTGGCTGGATTCAGATGAGGTCATAAGCGTGGATCCTGGACTGATGGGATTAACATTCTTATAGGAAGAGAGCAGAGAACCCACAGCAAAAAGGGAGCCACACAGCCTGACGGCTCCTGGGACCCTGGCAAGTCCCTCCCCTCCTTGAGCCTGCCACAATTTCAAAGCTACTGTGGGGTTGCACATCCCATTCAAAAAGCACCCCCCCGACATATGCTCAGCTCACACTAGCAACAACGCTGGCTTCAACTCTGTGGGTGACTGCACTTGCCATTACCGTGGGATCCTCTCTGGCCAGAAAGGAAACTGAGGCTCTCTGGGACAGCCAGAACATCCCACAGGGCTCCCCTGGATCTCGTGGGTGAGCCCCTCACCTTCCTGACATAGGAGACAGCGTCCTCCTCCGTGTACACCTCTGCGCTCACACCCCCTCGCCTGCGGCGGGCCTTCACCACGGGATTCGGAGGGGTCGGCGACACCTCTTCATCATGGGAATCTGACTGGGAGTTGGACTTCTGCCGGGCCAGAATCTGTCTGTTTTCTTCCTGTGTGGGAGAAGAAAATGGGGAGAGGAGGTGAGAAAGGTTAACTGTTAGGGCAGCCCCTGGGGCACAGCAAAACCCGAGTCTATCCAGCTGGAAGATGAGGCTTCAAAGTGTCTCCTGGACAAGGCAGGGGAACCCAAAGCTTATCAGGAGCCACGCTGCTCATCACTGTCACCTCCCACAAGCCTCTCTGATGTCTCCCTTCTAACATCTTCTGGTCTTGACCTTTCCTCCCCTGGACTAACCACATGGTCACGCCATCCGCCACCTACCCTTCCAGGCACCCAGGCTCACCCCAGCCCCCTTCGCCCCCCTGGACTTCAAGGGCATCTACAAGTCCACCTCCTCCCATCTAGACAGCTTTGCCAGCCACGGAGCACTCACTTAGGACATTTTCTGTTCATTGACACAGTAAGTCACATCCCAGGCCAGTCGGGTAGTCCCGGGTACCTGATGTTGACTCTGCAGGGTCCTACACCATTGTTGAGTATCTGAAGAACCTCCAGCCCATGTACCCCATGAAGGACACCCCTTTCCTCAGGTCCCCAGCGCACAGTAGACACATACGTATGAATGTAGGAAATACCCAACTGTTTTCTTCCCTCTCTTTTCATTAGTTAATTGCTTTTTAAAAGTTATTCATACATGCAGAGGACACAGAGTACAAAGGGCTGGGCAGTGCGAAGGGGGCTCCCGCTACCCACCAGCGTCTCCACTCTCATACGTCCCAGAAGCAACCTCATTACCACCTGTACCCCCACCTGGGTACCAAGGGCCCATTCACTGTCTACCCACCCTCAAAGGGCCACCTCCCCTAGATGCCACTCAACACCCAGCAATCTCCTGAGTCGATTCAGGCCAACACTTGACTTTACCCAGGTGAGGAAACAGTCCTCAGTCTGCGCCCATCTCTCCTCCCATGGTTCTCCTTTCTCTAAAGGACCTGGGCTTAAAAACCCAAATCTTTTGAATCCACTGCCTTAGCATTCCTGGAGATTGCTTTCCTGCCTTCCAGAGCATCCCTTTCTGCTCCTCTGAGCTGCATTCTTACTTCAAGCTTCCTACATATCCTGCAAATCCTGAGGGAAGCACGGAGCTGTCCTAATTCACACCATCATATAAATGACTAACTTCTAGGTCACTGATTCTCCCCAAGGAGTTGTAGTTTGTAAAGAAGATGTTTTTAAAAGGTCACGGAGGGGACTCTGCAGTTCGAGTGGGAGGTGGGGCGGAGGTGTTTTCCTACAGAGCACTTACAGGAAAAAGCAAATCAAGAGCACTATCATCCCCTCATCCAAAACAGATTAATAGACAGTAGTTTCCCCTTGTCCACAGGGGATACATTCCAGGACCCCCAGTGCAGGCCTGAAACCATGCACAGTGCCAAATCCTATGTAGGGGATTTTTGAAAAGTTCATGAAAAATACATGTCATGAAAAAATGATGCATGAATTTCAAAATGTTTGCACCAAAATTAACGCATACTTTAATTCCTTTTGGCCACAAACTTTTTGAAGTCCCTTTTAAAAAAATTATTCAATTTTATTTATTATTATTTTTTAATTTGACTAGAGAGAGAAAGAGGGAGAGAGTGAGAGGGAAAGTGAGAAAGGAAGGAAGCCTGCAGGTCCAGGACTTGAACCGTGGTTGGCCATGTGGGAGTTCAGCACCTTCATCACCACGCCACCTGCCAGCCCCTTGAAGTCTCTTTGTATATACTGTTTTTTTTTTCCTATAGAAACATACCTATGATAAAGATTAATTTATAAATTAGGCTAAGAAAATAACAATACTAATAGTAAAATAGAACAGTTAAAATATACTGCAATAAAAATTATATCAGGGGGTGGCAGGTGGCGTAGTGGTTAAGGATGCTAAACTCCCATATGACCAACTGCGGTTCGAGTCCTGGACCTGGCAGTTTGCTTTCTCACTTTCCTTCTCTCTCTCTCGCTCTCTCTCACTCTGTACCTCTCTGGTCAAATCAAAATAAATAAATGAATACATAAATAAAGTTAAATAAAATAATTCTTTAAAAAAATTATATCAGGACCAGCAGATGGCATAATGGTTATGTCACTGGACTTCCACATAGCTGACTGTAGTTCGAGTCCCAGACTTGGAGGCTTGAAACTCACACCAGGCACATGTATGTGTGTGCCCAAAATCTCAAGAGGAGAATGGAGGAGAAAGGATTGCAGCGTGGTTTATGTGTGTGTCTCTCTCTGGGGAACCCAACATGCTCTATAGCAAAACTCTCTCTAAAACAAATTCTATCAATGTGGTCTCTCTCTCTCAAAATATCCTGTTGGACTGGGCTCATCTTTCTGGGGGCCGTAGCTCACTGCAGGTAACTGAAACATGGAAAGTAAAACCAAGGATAAGGGGAGACCACTGCAGTTGAGTCATGTGTCACGTGTTCATTCTACAGATGCTTCTGATCATGTTCTAGGCATTATTGTTGGCATTTTATTTTTCCTCTTAAGAATTTACTTATCTTTAAAAAAGAAATAAATAAAAACAAGGCCAAGGCATATAAAGCTAATCATACATTCAATATGTCATATATCAATTTTGTGAAACATGAAAAAGTAGATAGGGCTCTCTGGATGATTTCTTACAACTGCAACTGAATCTATGCTTAACTCAAAATTTCAAGTTTACAGGCTGGTGGGTGATGTGGTGGTTGAGGCACTGGACTCCCATACAACTAATCACAGTTCAAGTCCCAGACCTGGTGGCTTGCTTTCTCACTTTCCCTCTCTCTCTTTCTCTCTTTCTTTGTCTCTCTCTGATGAGTGCATGTGTCCTGTTGCAAATTATAAAATAATAATAATGATAAATCAAATTTAAATAATTCTTTAATTTAAAATTTAATTTTTAAAAAATAGTTGAGAGATTGAATTGACATGGAGTCTATTGGGGGATGAGACTACACACTGCGGAGTCTGGTGGGCTGAGGGGACCCAAAGCTGGCCATCAGCCTCAGAGGCTGAGCTCTGTGCCACTGCGCCACTGCCTGGCTTGCAGCTTGAGTAGGGTGAGGCTGGTCAGAAGCCCACCCACCCTGAGCTGTGAATTAGAAGACCCTTCACTGGCTAGCCTTTGCCTCTGCCCACCAATGGGCTGATGGAACACTATTCACAGAGGTATAAATTAAATTATAAATTAAAAGGTTAGTATATTAAAACATACAATTTTAGAAGGGAAACAATAAAAGGTTTTTTGTTTTTTGTTTTTAGAGAGAGATTTTTTGCTACAGGGCACATGCACTAACTGGAGATACCCAGAAAGACAGAGAGCCAGAAAGTGAGAAATCACCCTTCCCCACCCCACCCCCATGGGGAATGACCATACCGCAATCCCTTCTCCATTCTCCTCTTGGGACTTTGGGCATGTATGCACACATGCCTGGCACACATTTCAAGCCGCTTAGTCTGGGACTCAAACTAGGCACAATCAGCCATGTGGGAGTCCAGCAACATAACCATTATGCCACCTGCTGGTCCTAATAGAAAAATTTAAAATAGTGATACAGCTATACTGGGGAGAGGGAAAGAGAAATTGTTTGAACTCAATAGATGGCCTATAAATTAAAATTTCAGATATATTATTTATTACCACCCTAATCCAAGCCACCATCATCTCTCATCTACAATATTTCAATGGCTGTTCTTCAATTTTTTAAATTGTCATAGAGAGTATGCAGTTGCCAGAGAGAAAGCATTCCTAATGGTATGTGGTCACACAGTACTCCTCTCTCCTCCATTTCTCCATCCCATCAGGATTTGGGGCATGCATGTGCATGCACACACACATGCCAGGTGTGGTCTTCAAGCCTTCAGGGCTGGGACTCAAACTGCAGTTGGATATGTGAAATCTGGCTCCCTTAACCATAGTGGTATACCAGATCACCATGGTAACCAGTTCACCATGGCTGTTTATTCAGTAGAAATTTTATTAAAGCCTACATTAGGATTTTTTCTTGGCAATGGTAGACTAAGTAGTTTAGATTGACCTTTCTGGTAAAATTAACTAGAAAACCTTAATAAAGTATTTTTTAAATTTTTTGAAGGCATCAGAGAGCTACTACAGCCGTGTGGAATTACAAAGCCAATTTCCAGAAAAAGGTAGAGCCCAAAAAGGTGAGCACAACATCTGGAGCCAATTTCTCCCTGAAAGTATCTAGAACACTAAGCTGAGAAGCTGAAGTTGAAAGCTGAGTAGAGCTTTCAACAGATTTACACAGCTTTCAACAGATTTTGTCTTTAGGGAAGACAAAAACTAGAGATTAGTGTCTGCCTAGGAAGGGAAATCCTCGTAAATCCCCAAGATTTTGTGCTTTGGCCCCAAAGATTTTGTATAGTCACCAGAAGTAAGGGTGATCTGGGAATAAGCCAACCCTCACAGGGACGGAGTTCCAGCTTCAAATCATCTTAGGCCTTAATTGGATTAGGGCGATATGGGATTAGTAGTACCCCTAGGTTAGCTACTACTAATGTCCCCAAAGCAGACATAAGTTCTCTCAAAAGAAAGGTATCATCCAAAGCCTCAAATTTTTCCTATAATTTTCATATGCAATATCAAGGATTCAATCAAAAATAACCCACATATGAAGAGACAAGATCAAATAACCAAAAACTAAGAGAAACAATAGATAATATAAATAGGTCCTTCCCCCAGAGTATCTGGATTATGGAATTAGAGGACACAGACTTTAGAATAATTATGTTTAATATGTTTAATATGTTCAAGGAAATAAAAAAATCAAGGTTGAAAGAACCAGCACAAACACACACACACACACACACACACACACAAAACCAAAGTTAAATGGAGGACCAGCCATACCAGTGTGCTCTGGATACTGCTGCTCAGCAGGCTGAGGCCATATTGGAGACTGCAGTTCAATTCCTGGCCCATGGCCCACCCTAAAGGGCGAGGCATGGTGGCACCAGTAGTCCCAGCAACTTAGGAGGCTCATAACACATCAAGATCCTATCTAAAAACACCGCTTGCACACATACACACGCACACACACACACACCCCAAATAAAAACTGTAGAATCAAAAGATGTAATAATTATAGAGCTCAGTGAAAGGCCTGCTCTCAGAAAAATATTAAGAGCTGTATTTTGAACAGAAAGAAAATGAACCTGGGGAAATCTTGATGTTGCAGGAAGAAATGAACAACAAGTAAAAGAGTAAGTGTGTGTGTGTGTGTGGGGGGGTAAATCTAAATGCACAAATCAGAAACACAGGTGAAGATATGTAATAATAACCTAGAAAATAAGTCAGAAGAAAATATCTCATCTGCAGTACTAAGATATGAAAGGCAAGAAAATACAGAAAAATGCAGAAAACATACTGTATGTGGTTAAAAAGCTCTAATTTATGTGGAATTAGAGTCCCATTTGGAGAGGAAATAGGATAGAAGCAATATTCAAAGAAATAACTATTAAGAATGTTCCTAAGCTCATAAAAGACATATTCTCAGACAGTACACAAACTCCACACAGGATAAACAGGCACACCATAGAAAACTGCAGGAACCAAAGACAGTGAAAAATCTAAAATGCAGCCAGAGAAAAAAGACATAATACCTTCAAAAGAGCATCAAAAATGTGACAGCTAACTTTCCAGTAAACTCAATGGATGTGGAGCCAGCAGATGACATGGTGGTCAAGGTGCTGGACTCCCACACGGTCTACCACTGTTGAGGTCCTGGATCCCTGGCTTGAGAATCACGCCGGGCAAGTATGTATGCATGCCCAAAATCCTGAGAGAAGAATGGAGAAGGGATTGCAGCATGGCCATTCTCCCACCCCCGCCCCCAGGGGTGGTTTCTCACTTGCCCTTTTTCTGTCTCTCTCTCTCTAGCAAGTCCATGCACCCTATGGCAAAAACCTAAAAAGAAAACACAATGGATGTCGAAAGACAGAAATATTACCATCAAGGTGCTAAAAACAATAATAGTAATTACTGGCCTAGAATTTCACAGCCAGTGAAAATATCCTTTACACATGAGGGTGAGGGGCCAGCAAGTGCTGTGGTGGTTAAGGCACTGGACACCCACAGGGCTAACCATGGTTTGAGTCCCAGACCTGGTGGCTTGCTTTCTCATTTTTTCTTCCTCTCTCTTTCTGTCTCTCCAGTAAAATTTAAAAATAAATAAGAAGAAGAAAATTAAATTAAATTTTTTTTAAAAGTGAAAGTGAAAAAAATCAAGGTAAACTGAAAAAAAGTATTTCCAATAGGCCTGCTCTCAAGAAAATATTAAGAGCTAAACTTGGGGCAGAAAGAAAATAAATGCAGGGGAATCTTTTTTTTTTTTTTTTTTTTTTTTTGAT
>NW_006205068.1:3093835-3111371 GCF_000334495.1 Tupaia belangeri chinensis | reverse complement strand
AAAGCGAGAAATCACCCCCCAGGGGGGGATGGTCACGCCGCAATCCCTTCTCCTCCATTCTCCTCTCAGGATCTTGGGCACGCACGCACACGCGCCCGGCGTGGGTTTTAAGCCACCGGGTCCGGGACGTGAACCGCGGTCGACTACGTGGGAGTCCAGCGCCATAGCCATTACACTAACTGCTGGTTCCCAATGCAGGGGAATCTTGATGAAAAACAAATGAAAGGGTAAGTTTGTGGGTAAATCTAAATACATGTTGACCATATGAAATATTAGACATATCCTGCCACTCCTCTGCTCAAACACTTCCAGTCTGAGTTCAAATACCAGCTCTTTCATTGACCTGCCCACCAAAACCTCTCTGTCCTCACCCCTACATGCTCCCCTCCTCCCTCCTACCACACAATAAAAGTGAATAAACAATTCTTTAAAAATATAAATAAAAAGTAAACGTCACCCTCTTAGTACAGGAAAAACCCTTCCTGATACTTGGTTTCCTCTCCTCCTGTGCTGTTATTTTCATCAGTACTTGTTGCTCTCTGATAATAACGTATTGTACTTATTATCTTGCTTACTGTCTGCTCCCCTCACTAGAACAGAAACTTCATTCATGGCTAAAACTCCAGTATTTACAACAGAGCCTACTTATAGTAAATGCTTAGTAAATATTTATTAAGTAAACAAATATATTTTTCTTTTTTTTTTAAGAAAAAAGCATCACTTTGAAAATCAGAATAACCCAGAATATAAAACTATAAACTTACTTGATAGTTTACTGGACTTTGGTCACAATTAGGAAAAATAGAGAGAGGAGGAGGAGCCTCCATATAAGAAAGAATTAAAAGAGGAAATACTTTTTAAAATGCTGAGGAGAGCTGGCTCTATGGCTCAGTGTTCTGTTCAAGAGAAGCTGAATCCCACATACTGGGATTCAAATACCCAGTCTGGTCAGTGTGAAAACATGTTGGGCACCGCCATAAGTTCCCAAGATATGACAAAGTGGAAGAAGGGGGTCATAGGATGATAGACCTATTGAGGGTCTCTCTCTCTCTCTCTCTCTCTCTCTCTGGCTTTGACATAAGAATATACACATTTTACCAGGGACCAGCAGATGGTGTGGTGGCTAAAGCACTGGATACTCCCACGTGAACCACCATGATTCGAGTCCCGGATCTGGTGGCTCTTTCTCTCTCTCTCTGTGTGTGTGTGTCTGGTCAAATTAAAATAAATGAATGAATAAATAAAATTAAATAAATAATTATTTTTTAAAAAGAATATACATATTTTACCATCATGAACAAAGACAAAATATCCATTTTTTTAAGTGCTGAGGAATTGGGATTGGGTTAGGATTTCTTCAACTTCCTTCATGTTGCTATAATGTCAATATGATGAAAATAAATTGAAAAGAATGAGCTCATTGTAATAAAAATAAAACATTTGTTTGCTACTGTGTAGACATAAATACCACTAAAACCACCTAAATCAATAACAAATCCCATAAATGAGGACCTCCACTTGCTACACACTCAAAAGACGAGCTCCTTCGGAAAGGACTAGTGTTTACTCTACACTCCAAAGCTTTGATGCCCAAGAATGTAACATAGCAGTGTCCAGCAGACTTGTCCTTGTCCCCAAGTTACATTAGCAAGAGCACAGCTCCTAGGATGTGCCAGCTCCACTTCATCCTCCCTACTGAGCAGGTCAGCCTGCTGTCTCCAGTGCCAACCCTGGGAGCTTAGAAACACTCCTCAGTCTGCACTCAGAGATGCTCCCTCCCAGGATCCAATTGGCTCCATTTCAAAACCAACTCAGAGTCCTCATCCCCATCCTCAAATGAAAAACATAAATGGATTTCAACCACTAAAATGAACATACAATTAAGGGAAAATGAAGCCAGACAAAGATCAGGAACTCTCTAACAACAGATCTTCCTCCTCTGGAAAATAGATTCTCAGTTCCCTATTTTGGCAACAGGGTTACAGGAAGGTAGTTGGGATGAAAAGTAGATACATCCATTCCCTAGGATGAAGACTGTGCCAACGTGTCCCAGCTCACCACTACAACCATCCAGAAAAAGTAAATGAAGATGACAACTGAGAATTACTGGGTGATTCATTCCTACACGTTCTTCAGCCTACTCAGGATCTTCACGATCAGCTAAAAGCAGGGAAGAAGCTACATCAAATGCTAAAATACACGAAGCTTTCCTCCTGATCTTGGCGGAGCTTTCAAATCGCAACGCTCTGCACATCGCACGCTCATGGACAGAGCCTGAGGTGGGGCTCCAGAGAAGCCATGTGGGCACAAGGGATCTCCTCTGAAGGTGGGCCCTGCTAATATGGAGATCACCGCCCTGCTCGTGCTGGGCACATCTACAGAACCCCCTGCCAGCTAAACACTCTTCTGTTACCATGACAACGGGCCATCTCATAATCTGAGAATGGTACAAACACTTTCCGGAGACACGAGTCTTTTTTTTTTTTTTTTTTTTTTTTTTAATATTCCTCCCCATTTTGAACAACTGGAAGACAGAGGTCAATGGTGGCACTCCAGAAATACGTCATATACTTAGGTCATTTTATTCAACACCAAGAATCTGTTGGTAAGAGACTCACTTTTGTGGAAATTATCAAATAGCATCAACTGTTGCGTTATAAACAAGAAATTCTAACTAAATACGTCAGTTGTATCTCAAGTGAGAGATTCCAGATTTTTGTTCTTAGAAATTATTTTAAATGATAGCAATAAGAGGGGTATAAATGAGTCAGTAGGAATCTGAATGTGGAGCTCATAGCAACACTTTGAGAAACGCCCTTTGCTGCAGGGTGAATTGTTATTAACACCAAGGCTCTGCAGCAACCCAGGAGACATGAACCAGCAGGCAAAATGGTGCATGTACCCAAAGTAATCTTCAGGAAGTTCATGTTGAGAGCTGAGAAGCGGGAAGGACAGTTAAGGACTGATATGCATAAGTGAGAGGGCTCGGCTAAGGACAAAGAGTCTAGAGGAACCTTGGAGGTGGCTTTCAGGTTCTCCATCTGATAGGAAGAAAGCTTCACACACAATCTCAAATATCCTGGAGAAATGATGAGATGAGAAGAGAACTTTGTTCAAGCAAAGGTGTAGGATTTTTTCTTTTATGGTCTGTTAAATATTTTTTCTTTTCTTTTTTTGGTCCCTCTGATTCCCTCCTTCCTGCCACCCGCCCCGCCACACTGCTCATCCTCCTCCCTCACTGTCTCTAGTACTCACAGTTGCTCTCCATGCTTATGTACCTCCCAGTCTTTCCGTTTCTGCCAGACAGTGCAGACATTCAGTATCCACTAAGTGGGGCCATGCAATGCTTCTTTTTCATAATCTGGCTTGCTTCACTCAGCATTAAGTCTTTCATATTCATCCACCTTCTATCAAATGCCATGGTGTCATTTTTTTTTTTTTGGCTGAGTAGTATTCCATAGTGTATATGTGCCACACTTTTTGATCCATTCATCTGTTCTTGGACATTCCAGTTGATTCCATGTCTTAGCAATCGTGAATAATGCTGCAATAAACATGGACGTGCAAGTGTTTTTTTCAACTGAGTATATTCTCATCCTTCGAGTAAATGCCTAAGAGTGGAATTGCTGGATTGTATGGTAGTTCTATTTCAGATTTTTTGAGGAACTTCCATATTATTCTCCACAGTGGCTACACTAATTTACATTCCCACTTAATTGAACTAAAATTCGCATAACATAAAATTAACAATTAATCCTTTTAAAGAAAGCAATTCAGTGGCATTAAGTATATTTACAATGTTGTGGTACCATCATCTCTGTCTTACCCCAAGATATTTTCATCGCTTTCCAAAGAAGACCCCATACCCTTTAACAGTTATTTCCCATCTCTCCTCCTCCTGGCCTATGACAACCACTCATATGTTTTCTGTCTCTATAAATTTGCCCGTTCTGGATGTTCCATTTAAAATGGAATCATATAATATGTAGCCTTTCATAAATGGCTTATTTCACTTTGCATCCTATTTCCAAGGTTCATCATGTCATAGCATGTAACAGTACTTCCATTCCTTCTTATGGCTGAATAATATTCCATTGAATGGATATACCACTTTTTTAAATCATTCATCCATTGACAGGCATTTATGCTGTTTCTATCTTTTTGCTTTTGTGAATACTGCTGCTATGGACATTCATGTACAGGTATGTGTCTGAAAACCTGTTTTCAATTCTTCTGGATATAAACCCAGAAGTAAAATTCTAGGTCATATGATAATTATATATTTAACTTTTCCAGGAACTGTTTCTAGTAATTATATGTATTTTTTTTCTACGTGGCTGTACCATTTTACATTTCCAGCAGCAATGTAAGAGAGGTCCAATTTCTCCAGATCTTCACCATACTTATAATTTTCTGTCTTGTTACTGTTTTGTTTTTATTAAGGTCCATGTTGACTGAGTTTTGGATATCCTGACTTTGAGACAACAGTGAGATCCAGATGTGGGAATGGCCAATAGAGAATCGGAGTTGAGACACTGGGTCCTTTCTGGACATTTCACTCCAAGGGATGGCAGAAAACCATCTCCAAAGAGACAAGCCTGATAACCTGGAGCCAGAGGAGCTCACCATGGGAGAAAGTGGGAAGAGAGACATAGAGTTTCCTATTTCTTAATGCCCAGGCCCAAATGGTATGCCTGGTGAACTAGTAGGTACGTTTCAAAGCCCGTTTCAATGCAACCTCCATAAAAAGCCTTTGTATTACCTTGCTCTTCCTCCACCCACTTCCAAAGTGTTTTGTTTATGCCTCTGTTGGAGTTCACCTCAGGCTGCCTCAAAATGACATGCTGCGTGACTGCATCTAAATGTGACTCCTTCCCAAGTCTCAGAGATGTGGTACCAGATGTATGACAAGCGCTAGTTGGAAAAAAAAAAAAAAAACGAATGAGTGAACTAATGAATGGATGAACATAGTTGAAATGGGTTTGAACCTTCTATCTTCACATTATATAAACTGTCATAAACATATACTCAGCTACCCACAGCTACTCAGTGACAGATAAGTATGGGTGGTCTCAAGGCTGAAGACATGGGGTCGGAGGTGACAAGGGAGGAAGTGAGGATGTCCCTGAATATTATTCAGCTGACTACAGAGAAAGCCCCTTGATGGTTAGCAATAGGTAAATAATGCTTTTTTCCAAGCCAAGACTTCAATAGTACTGTCTAAATTACAACACCCTTGTGGAAAGAACAAGGATGAAGGCAGAGATGGGTTTCCAGCAAGACAGGCAGGATTACAAGACATATCCTATTAGAGTCAGTAGCTAAAGGAATTGTGATCAAATAAAGTATCTTAGTCAGCTGTTCACGGTATCAATGTGGCTTTTAGTGAAGCAGCTTTGAATATTCACAGACACACGGTCATTTAGAAATGCCCAGAGCTTTAAAGATCCATACTTGTTAGGGAGTTCATTTTACAGATGAGAGACTAGCACAGGGGTCCCACAGTTTAGGTGAAGGCACCAGATTTCCCCTTGGGAATTTAAAGGCACCCCCCCCCCACCCTGGTGCTTTTCTCCAAAGCAGCTGTGGTCAGGGTCTCATTTTCTTAGACAAATGAGCATCGCCTCTCCTGGCTTCAGGATGATTTTTCAACTTTGACAGGTGAAGGGTCAACTTAGGCAGGATACAGGTGGTTCAAAACACACAAGGCACTCCAGGAGGCTTGAGAGGAAAGGGGGCTGGGGACCGGGGCCCCCTCCCTAAAGCTACAGCAGTGGTGGGGGGTGACCTCTCCTGGGCTCTGGCTTGATGAATGCCAGACCATTATTTCTGGGTGGCATCCTTCCCTTCCTCTTCCCCTCCCCCGCTCAGGATTCCAGGAAAACCTCTAATTTTTCAGATCCCTCTTCCTGTCTCCTGTTTTCATGTTGATGAATTGTCTGAAGCTGCAGGATGGTCAAGGTTACCGGGTTAGGACTGACTTTCCAGGCCAGAGAAATCTTCATAACAGTGTGGGAACGGGCTTTCCAGAAAGTTCAATGGCCAGAATTTGCCCCTGAATCAAGTCATACAGCCCCAAGGATTGTCCTGTCCTGTCCTGGTCTACCCGAGAGGGTTAAATACAGCCTTCTAGCCTGAGAAAAGAAAATATTTAGGCGGGGGGGTGGGTGTGGAGGGTGGAACCTAAAACGATTTTCTGGAACCAGTTTATCCTCCTGAGAGAAGCCCACAGGCCTGAGATGTATGAAATTCCTCCAGCCTGCTCAACTGTCCACTTCCCTGCTCTCAGGAGGACATAGCCTGCCCTCCCCACTTACAGGGATTTCTAAGAAGCGGTTAATGGAGCCAACTGGTTCTTCACACTGGGCGCACACGCCCGATGCGAGGAAAGGCACTTGTGATGGGAATATCCAGACTCCTACATGACTCTCCACTCCATGCAATCCTGACCAGTGTTTCTGGACCATCTCCCAAGAAGGAGCTCCATGTACACCCTAAGGCTGCTCATCAGCAGCCTGCAAACGTGTACGTGTAAAGGGGACAGTTGGGATCTTTGAGGATCTGGGCCTCTAGGAGCGGGGTCAGATGGTTCACACAAACCCATCTCGGGGACCAGCAGTTAGCGTAGTGGCTATGTCGCTGGACTCCCATGTAGTCGACTGCGGTTCAAGTCCCGGACCTGGTGGCTTAAACTCGCACCAGGCGCGTTTGCATGCGTGCCCAAGATCACAAGAGGAGAATGGAGGAGAAGGGATTGCAGCATGGCTATCCCCCCTGGCAGGTGACTTCTCGCTTTCTGTCACGCCCTATAGCAAAAACCTCTCCAAAAAAAGAAAGAAAAAAAAAATCTCTTGGGGAATAGCATCCTAGAGAGGAAGGCTGGGAATGAGTCCACACCTACGAGGCAGGCAAACTGAAGCCCGAGGAGAGTAAGCGACTGGCTCATGGTTACCTAACCATTCAGTGGCAAGGCTAGAAGAGAAGTGTAAGGTCTTTAATCATTTATTGAGTACCTACTGTATGCTAGGTCTCATACAGAAGATAAACGGCCCAGTTCTGTGGTGAAGGAAGTTTTGATTACGTAGGAGGCAGAAGCTTGACTGAGGCAGTTAAGGCTGAGGACCACCAAAACTGCTGGAGCCAGAAGCTGGACATAGGCCTGGAAGAGAGTCTCCTCAGAGGCCTCGAGACAAACTCATTCCACCAAAGCCTTAATCTCAGACTTCTGTCCTCAGAATAGTGAGACAGACATTTCTGCCGTTTTAAGCTGCCTTGTTGGTGATAATTTGCCATGGAACCTTAGGAGATTGAGATACGGTCATTAACTGCTAATCTTATTTTCTAAAGAAGCTATAAATTTCTCTCCAAATACCTCTTTTTCTGCATCCCATAGGTTTTGATATATCATGCTTTGATTGTTACTCTGCTAAATATTTCATTACTTTTTAGTATACTAATCTTCTTGAACCCATTGGTTATATATAAGCTCATTACTGGTTTCTAAGTGAATGGAGAGGCACCTCCTCCTCTTCCTGGCTATCTTTTTATTAATTATTTTTAACTTTATTGAGTTGTGGTCAAAAAACATAGTTTTTGAGTAAGAAAGACTTAAATGCATCCTGGGGTTCCTTTAAATGACACGCTCCACTTTGCATTTGATTTTAAAATTGGGAACTAGCTGATGGTGTACTGGTGACATCACTGGATTCCCATGTAGTCGACCACAGTTCAGGTCCTGGACGTGGTGGCTTTTAACTCACACCAGATACATATGCATATACCCAAAATCCCAAGGGGAGAGTGGAGGAGAAAGGATTGCAGCATGGCCATTTCTCCTTGGGGGGAGGGGTGATTTCTCACTTTCCATCTCTCTGTCTCTCTGGTGAGCACACATACCCTATAGCAAAAATCTCTCAAAAAAAATTTTTTTGAACAATTCTGATTTATATGCCCTTTTCCCAGGATCTTTCATATGTTACCTGATCATGCTGAGGGATGTATGTGTGTGCATGCAAGCAAACACACACACACCTCCATATGTGCTCACCTGCAATGACAGCAGGTCATATCTATGCCTATGTGTGCATATGTGTGAGTCTGGATGAGTGTGTGTATGCCATCCACCCACACACAAACGCACACACACATACACTTCCATAATAACACCTGTTCCCCTCCAACCTCACCTTACTGCAGCAGCGGCTAGAGCTGAGACCCTTCCTTCCTGGAGGGCAGCACCCCCCAATCCTGGCCTGCCACATATGTAGGGGCTACAAAGACACTGGCCTTCATGGTCATACCAAAAACTAAGAAAATCTGACTAATTCTCAAGGGAAAAGACATCCTCAAAATGCTGCAGATGTTGGGATTACCAGATTAGTACTCTACCAGATTAGCTATTAAAACCATTCTCCATGAGATAAAGATAAATACTCTTGAAATTAATGGGGGGAATTCTCAGCAGAGAAAGCAAAATTATTTTCAAAGATAAGAACCAAATTAAAATGAACTTAAATAAAATAACTCAACATTTGAAATTCACGAGATGGCCTTAGTGGCAGAATGAAGATAACAGAGGAAAAAAGTTGGCAAACTTGAAGATAGATCAAAAGAACACCCAATAAGGACAGGCAGGAAAATTATTTTTAAAATTTTAACAGAGGCCCAGGGTCTTGTGGAAAAATATCAAAACATCCAACATTTGTGTCAAAGAGAGAAGAGAGATGTTGGCACAGGAAAAAAAAATTCTGAAGAAATAACGATTGAAAAAACTTCCCAAAACGTCTTAAAAGACATAAATTTACAGATTCAACATCAACAAGATAAATTCAAAGAAAATCACGTTCAGACACATTCTAATCAAATTGCTGGAAACTAAACATTAAAGGAAAAGATTATGAAAGCAGCTAGGGGATAACACATAAAATACAGAGACGAATGATTCATCATTAGAAGCCAGGAAGGTCAGAAGACAGTGGGAAAATATCTTTAAAGTGCTGAAATAAAATAACTGGCAACACAGAATTCTATATCAGCAAAAATTTCCTATGGGAATGAAGGCAAAACAAAGGCATTTTTACATGAAGGAAAACTAAGAATTTGTCACTAGCATTCTTGGTCTAAAAAAATGCTAAAGAAAGTTCTTCAGGCTGAAGGAAATGACTCCCGAGAGAAACTGGGGTCTTCAGGAATGAAGGAAGAACAGACATAGTAAATACCTGGTATATACACTAGATTTTCCCCTCCCTAACTATTTAAAATATTTGAGTGTGTTAAAAGTAAAAACAACGTTGTCATGGGAGAGAGAGAAGGTTCAACATATGTAGATGTCATACACATCGCGACTATGAATAAAAGGAAAAGGGAGGGGCCTATAAAATGGACTCCATAAAGTTATAACTGTATATTATAATCCCTCAAGTACCTTTTACAAAGGTAGTCAGGGATCAGCAGATGACATAATGATTACATTGCTGGACTCCCACATAGTTGACGGCAGTTTGAGTCCCAGATACAGCGGCTTAAAACTCACACCGGGTGCATGAGCATGTGTGCCTAAGATCCTGAGAGACGAATGGAGAAGGGACTGCGGTGTGGCCATCCCTCCTGGGGGGTGATTTCTAGCTTTCTGCCTCTCTCTGTCTCTCCAGCAAGCACACATGCCCTATAGCAAAAATCTTTCTTTAAAATAAATAAATAAGATAGTAAGAAACAATAGATAAATTAAAATGATGGCAAATCCCAAAGACTAGTGGTTAAGGAAGCTGGATCCCACATGACTGACCACAATTTGAATCCATTCGAAAAAGATTCCAGGGGCCTGCCGTGGGAACTTGAGGAGGCTGAGAATTCCGTTCAAAGGCATCTCTGAGCCCGCCGAGTTGGTACCATGAGCAAAACTCACCCTCTCGAATTGAAAAAAATTATGGACAAGAAGTTATCATTGAAATGAAATGGTTGCAGACATATCCAAGGAATACTGCGGGATTGACCCATTTATGAATCTTGTGATAGAGGAATACAAATGGAGACAGCAGCTAGTGGGCAACAGAACAATACTAGAATGGTGGTAATACGGGGAAGTAGGATCATCATGTTAGAAGTCTTGGATCAAGTATAAATAATGGTTGTTCAACAGAAAAACCCATGTCCCTTCGTCAATGAGCCTGTTTTATTATGATGTAAAAATCAGGTCATGTACATTTTCATAATAAAGTTTTTGTGAAGTAAAAAAAAAAAAAAATCCAGGCACATGTGCATGTGTGCCTAAAGTCATGGAGATATGGAGGAGAAGGGATTGTGGCATGACCCCACCCCCTGGGAGGGTGCTTTCTCTCTCTCTCTCTCTCTCTCTCTCTCTCTCTCTCTATTTGATAAGCACATGTGCCTCTGGCAACTAAATTTTTTTTTAAATTAAATGCTAAAAAAAGAATAAAATACAAGAAGGCAGGAAAAAGGGAATAAAAGAATAAAAACCAGAGGAAATAAATAGAAGAAGTATTCAATGGTGGACCTAAATCCAACCATATCAATGGTTACATTAAATATATACGGTCTATAAATGAGGTAGTGTGTGTGACAGGGACTAGCACTATACAGGTCACAAAACATTCGTGAAGGGACTAGACAGCAGCACAGCAGTAAAATGCAATGCCCTGCAAGTCCGACCTACACTGGAACATGCTCTGGACAGGGCATGTCCAGAGATCTCTCTGAGTATGCAGGCATGTCTGTACCCATTATCTGAGGCTGGCTTAGGCTAGAGGGAGTCATGGCAACAAGACCCTTTGGAGGGTGCTGTCTCTTTTGCTCATGGAAGATATAAATGTCAAATTATGTATTATGAAAATATGTGTGTATTTCAAAAACTTTTGCACCAATATAAACTTGTACTTTCATTCTATTTCCCACAAACCACACACTAGGAAATGTCTTAAGTCTACGGAAAAACGAGGGGCTGGCAGGTGGCGTGGTAGTTAAGGTGCTGGACTCCTATGTGGCCAACCACAGTTCAAGTCCTGAACATGGTGGCTTGCTTTTGCACTTTCCTTTTCTTTCTATCTGTCTCTGGTCCAATTAGAAAAAATAATGATAAATAAAATTAAATATATAATTCTATTTAAAAAACACTTACAGAAAAATGGAATTAAAATATAAGTTTAAGGACCAGCAGACAGCGTAATGGTTTTGTCACTGGACTCCCACATGGCTGACTGTGGTTCGAATCCTAGATTCAGCGGATTGAAACTCATGCAGGGTGCGTGTGCATGCGTGCCCAAAATCCTGAGAGGAGAATGGAGAAGAAGGGATGGCAGCATGGTCATTCCCCCTGGGGGGGGGGGATTTCTCCCTTTCTGTTCCTTTGTCTCTGTTTGTCTCTCCAGTGAGTACATACATCCTAGAGCAAAAATCTCTCTCCCTAAAAAAAGAAAAATACAAGTTTATTTTGTTGCAAAAATTTTTTTGAAATCTATGCATAGTTTTTCTATAATACATATTTTCATAAACTTTTTGAAGTCTTTTTACTTACTCATTTATCATCTATCTATGTAGTAATAAACAGTATTTATTTTCTTAAGAAATGTGAATAATTAGGCCAGCCAGTGGCACTGTGGTTAAGCCAATTGGATGCCACATGGCCAGCGGCAGTGCGATTCCCAAACCCAACAGCTTGAAAAATAGGTGGATGCATGTGCATGCCCAAAATTCTGCAAGGAGAAATGGAGAAAAGATTGCAGCATGACCACTCCCTTGGGGTTGTTTTCTGTTTCTCTGTCTCTCTCGGACAAGCACATGTACCCTCTAGCAAATAAAGAAAAAAATGTAACTAGTCTAAACATATCAATTAAAAAACAGAAATCATTCGAGTACCTGCTCCAGCAGCTTGAGGGACACACAGGGCATGTGTGCATGTGTACCCCAAATCCTGATGGACTAAGAAATGGAGAAGGGACTGCAGCATGACCACGTCCACCGAGGGATGCTTTCTCTCTCTGTCTCGCATCTCTCTGTGGCTCTCTGGTGAGTACACGTACCCTCTAGCAATTAATTATACATAGAAAGGTGAAGAAATTTGAAATAGTCAAAATAACTGAAAAAGCACAAAGTTGGAAGGTTTTTTTAAAAAGAAGTTAAGCATATACAACAAATATTTAGAGCTAGATTTATTTGAAATTGCCAAAACTCAGAAATAATCTAAATGTTCCTAACTGGGCAAAGAATAAACAGTGATCCACCTATACAACAGAATATCATTGAGAAAAAAAAATTAGAATCTCTTGACACATGAAAAATATGGCTGAATCTCAAATGCATTATGGTAAGTTAAAAAAAGAGAGAGAGAGAGAGATCCCATTTATAGTACACTCTAGAAGAGGCAGAACTATAGTAATGGGAAACGCATCAATGGTTGCCAGGTTTAAAAGTGGGAAAACAGTTTGACCAGAAAGAACAGGCGGAATTGGAGGGGAGGTGTTGGGAGTGATGGAACTTTCTATATCTTGATTGTGATATTTTTACAATGCTACACACTTGCCAAAACATATAGGCTTATACACCAGTAAAGTTTACTGCTATTTAAATTACAAGACACGTTTCTTTTTTTGTTTGTTAGTTAATTTGTTTGTTTGTTTTGGAGAGGTTTTTGCTTTAGGGCACGTGCGCTCGCCAGACAGAGAGATACAGAGAGATAGAAAGCGAGAAATCACCCCCCGGGGGGGATGGCCATGCCGCAATCCCTTCTCCTCCATTCTCCTCCATTCTCCTCTCGGGATCTTGGGCACGCACGCACATGCGCCCAGCGTGAGTTTAAGCCACCGGGTCCGGGACTCGAACCGCGGTTGACTACGTGGGAATCCAGCGATATAGCCATTACACTAACTGCTGGTCCCTACAAGACACGTTTTAAAAGGTGAGGGGAATGGGCTTCACCTGTGCTGACATGGAGCTATGCCTCCCAGTTTGTCTCCCATTTCAGCAGAGTGGAAAGACAGTAAGATAGCAAGACGCAGACCAGCATTCACAGTGCATAATCCAGCTAAAAAGAAGTCATGGCCATGTTTTATTTGCATAAAATTCTCTTGAAAACTATCAAAGAACAAAAGCAACAGAAGTTGCCACTAAGAAGGAAGACAGGGGGCAGAGGTAAAAAGAGAGGCTTCATTTTTGCTCCATGCTCTCTAACAGTGTTTGGACTCATTTTGTCATATGCACTTAATATGGTTTGGTTTGGTTCGGTTCGGTTTGGTTCGGTTCGGTTTGGTTTGGTTTGGTTTGGTTTTGAAAAAGTCACAAAACCCTACAGTTCTGTTGCCTGCAGAGCTCACAGTTACTGAATGCAGGTTTTGAGCAGCTGCCCATTCCTTTCTTTTGAAACTTGCTCCAACCCCAGTTTCTCTTGGGCTGTGTCTTCCTGGTTTCTGTCAATGTACATGCTTCAGCTGGTTACCTTCAAATGCTGGTGCTCTCTAGAGCCAGGAGAGGACCATCCATTTCCAAGACTCTGTCACTAACTGTTGTTTTGACCACCCCCTCATCTCAAGCCTCAGCTTCTCTCCAAAGCTACTGACTCACACAAGCAACTGCTTGCTGTTCTCATCCTCACCAACTCCTCTCTGCTAACTTCACCCAAGAGCCACCCAACTCCCACCTAGAAACTAAGAATTTCCACTCATCTCTCTCCTTCATCCCCAGCTCCAACAGCTCTCTAAATATTGCTTATCCTACCTTCTAAATGCCTCCAGAGTCTTTCTGCCATTTCATAAAGTAGACACTGCAATGGGTCAGGAAAGAGATCACTACAGTAAAAAATATGGGAGAACCCACTTTTTAGGCCCCCTCCTATCCACTCTCCAACCTCAGACAGAAGGACTGAGACTACATTGCGAATACATCAAATCCATCCATGGTTCTGACACCCACCAGGATAAAGTCCATATTCCAGCCTGGAACACCAGGTCCCCATGCCCTGCTCCCTCCATGCCCTCTGCTTCCCTATCCTTCTCCCCATGAGTGAGCGACAATCTGATCATAGTTACAGCCTCCGACGGCCCTGGGACTTTGCACAAGCAGCCCCACTCCCTTGACTGCCCTTGCACCCACCCCATGTCCGCTTGATCAGTGTTTAACTCAAGCTCATCCTTCGTGAAATGCCCCTGTCCAACCCTCCAAAATCAAAGCCAGGCACTCATCTTATGCTCAGTGTTCCATGACTGCTTTCACCACTGCGGTGCTGTCCCTTCCTGTATTTAGTGCTGAGGTCCTCCTGCACCCCGCTGCTAATCCACTCCAGCCCAGGTCAGGACTACATCATTTCCATCTCAGCATCTCCCGTGGCCACTTCAGAATCCAGAAGTGTTGAAGGGGTGGGCCACATAATTCTATCCAAGTTTGCCTTTCCAAGACTGTTGGGAGTTCAATAAGCCAATTCACTCAGTTCTTGCCTCCATCTGCCACCAGAATGGTTATCTGCAGTGCTAGTTACCAGTAATCAGGCTGAACTTCAAAACAGACTTATCAAATTCTTCTGATAGCACAATTCAAACCCACATCCTTCAGAAATGGTGGTCAGGATGGAGCAATATTCATTCTTAGAAAAGCCAGCCTGCATTCTCCCTTAGAGGGGTATGCTCATTACAGTTGAAATACAATGTAATGTGTTCGTTTAATTAAAGACCAAAGAGTTGCACTGACTCATTTAATTGTTTAGCCAATGGACTAAAGGAATACACCACTAAACCAGCATTCCAGGGAAGGGGCTATTCCACTAGGAAGGAAGGAAATCCCAGACTCAAAAAAGAGCAATCAAAGTAACCGAAAACACAACTGTCAGAGGAAGGAAATCCCAGACTCAAAAAAGAGCAAAGTAACCAAAAACACAACTGTCATGAGAGCTGGTGTTGGCAAGAATTTGGTAAACCACCTGTGGCCACACATTTTGCAAAAACCATGAATTCATTCCATTCTTTGGAAGTGAACTGGTAATATAGTTCAAGAGCCTTAAAATATTCAGATGCTCTGACCAGAGTCTGTTTCTTGAAACATTTACATATAAACCTTTTGCTTAAAAAATAATAATAATTTTATTAGCATTAAGATATTTCTGAAGTAAAAAAACTGAAAGTCATCGAACATGAAACAATAGAAAGAAGGTAGAAATTATGACCCATTCAATAGGTGGCATATTTTATAACCATAAGATGCCACAAAAATGCCACTGAGAAGGGTGCATAAAAATGTGAATGCACTTAGTGCCACTGACTGTCCATGTAAACATGATTAAAATGACAAATTATATAATTTGAATATATTTTGCCACAATTTTTTTTAAAATGCCACTACAAAGGAAAACCAGCCAAAAAAAAATCATACATGCGAAAACTACCTGCATATATACATATGTACTGGTATACCGCGAAGCAGGAAAAGTCCTCAGAAGGTCAGCCAGTTGGGGTAGTAGTAAAGCAACACTCTGCAATGCTAAAGCCACATGGGGAGGTCCCAGGTTCATGTCCCAAGGTCTTCTTGTACACATCAGGTACATGTGTACATATGATCTTGGCTGCCTAAGGCTAGGGATGAATCACAATGTGAAAACTTCATTGGGGGGTACCTGTCTGTCTGTCTCTCTGTCACACTTTCATGGAAGAAATAAATAAATGAATTTTAAAAGAGGGGGTGGAGGGAGCATGCAAGTACTTCTCCCCACATAAGTCTGAGAGGCATTTCCCTCTACCCATGGCTACAAAATCTCAGAGCTGCAGAGTACCATGGACTGAGACCTCAGTGCCCCACATCACCTCAGTGACCTCACCTATTTTCTTTTATCCTGTGTGCCAATAGCATCTATAACCGGACTTGGTGCCCACCTCTGTCTCCAGGTAGAAAACTGTCAGCTCCATGAGCTGTTGTATGGTTAGCTAGACCTGAAAACCTGAAATGCCTTCCATAAGAGCTCTGAAGGCCCTGGACCCTCCTGGAAACAGACAGGGAGAGTCTGTGGCTGGGAAGATGGGGCCAAAGATGAACCCCAAGAGATCAAACAAGGCAGACTCTGCTTCACACTGGCCTCTTTTCTTATGCTTTTCTAGAAAGATCCAAATTCTATTGAGAATGACAAGAGGAAGGTTTTCCTGGCTGCTCAGTCCTAGAACACCTGCAAAGGAGAAAACCACGTGGTCCGAAACACTGACCTTCTCCAGCCTCTCAAAGTGCTCCCTGAGGAACTTCATGGGGCGGTCGGGCTTGGAGATGCAGAGATGCACGATGCAGTCTTTGAGAACCTGCTGGATGCTGTGCTTCTGAACGTACAGCTCACACCCCTTCAGACTGTCGTCCTCCTCGGAGTGCGAAGAGGATGGAGATGCCATGGTGAGGGTGTCTTCTTCCTTCCCACTGAGGAAACAAGAATCGTACAGCTCTGAATGGGAGCTGGGGGGAGCCTTGGGCTGCAGTCCTGGGCTTTATAAATATGTGCATGATACGTAATAAGGTTTACAGTTTGTGTTCAAACTCAGTGAACGGTGCAATGCAGACAAATAATTTATGTTGCATTTGTCTAAGATCTTTCATGTGGGGCTAAATGAGTTGTTAAATATATATTGTGACAACGACAAAAGCCTTACCTCTAAAGAGATGCTTGCCATGGGGGAGGAGGTTCAAACAAAATTTGTACACGGTTGAGAAAACCCTCCTGTATCTGAGAACTCTAAGGTGGGGAGGTGGGGGGCCTCGCCAAGCACCCAGCCTAGAAGGTTATAAGGTCTCACGGTGGTCCACCCCCGACCCCTCTTTAAGGACACGCATGTGAAATGTAAATGCTGTCATGACTGAGGCCCCAGCTGGAGGAACCCTCCAGATCTTGGGAGGAAGAAAGGGAGAAATGCTGTCACAGGGGCGGAGTGGCCTGCTTCGCAGGAAAGGAAAGAAAAAGAACAGGCAGAGGCCCCGCGAGGGGCCTTCCAGAGGATGGAACCGGGAGAACAATGGCAGCGGTCGGCGTTCTCAGCGGGAGGAGTGTGCTCCAGTTCCAGGTTGAGTCACAGTGACCAGCGCCGCCGCCGACCCCGCCTGGGCGCAGCGGACTGGGGCCGCCGGCCGAAATCTCCCGAAACCCCATTCCGCCTAGCCCCAGGCCCGACCGCTCCACCCGGCCTTGGTGGCCCGAGGACCTCCCCGGACCGTGACCGGGTCTCCCCGGGTCCGAGGGAGGGATGCGAGCCCGGACGGTCCCCAGACCATAGACGCAGAGCCGAGGTGGGATGCAGACGGAGACCCTCCCCGACAGTCTCCGGCCGCTGCGGGCCAGGTCCACCTCGGACGCCTCACTCGAAGGGGGCCGGGCACCTCCGCCGGTCGTGCCCTCAATGCCAGCATTTCCCGGTGGGCCTCCCAGGCCTGGCCGAGGCCCAGCTCGGGACAGGACCGGGGGTCCCAGCGCAGACCCCACCCCAGCCCACCCCCATACCTGGTTGCGCGGCGCCAGAGGCCGGGAGGCGGTTGCGCGGGGACGCGGGGACGGCGGGCGAGCAGGTCCCCG
>NW_006205068.1:3090742-3093105 GCF_000334495.1 Tupaia belangeri chinensis | reverse complement strand
CTCTTCCCCCACTAACCGACCCCCCCCAGTATTCCCCTTCACCCCCGGCCTACCCTTCCTCCTTCCCCGTCTCCCTGCCTCTATCCCATCCCCCATCCTTTTGAGCCAGTGGGAGACAGACACAGGACAGACACAGACAGATGGACTCACAGATCCGAGTGCAGCACCCCCAGGACCACCCTCAAGACTCTGCCATCTCCCGTCTGATTGTATCCATGGGGCTATGGGGTGATGGCCAGGGCACTCTCCTTGGCCTGGTCTCTGGGTGCTGTCCATGCCCTACAGGTCGTATCCATGGGTCTACACCGCAGCCTGCTCCCCAGCAAGCACCCAGGTTCGCACAGGCTCCCTCTGACTCAGGTAGGCCAAGCGAATAGAGCTGATTTCCTTTTCTTGGCTAAGGGCACCAGCTTCACCCAGATGCCACAGTGGGAAACCAAATGGTCACTTAAATTCTTTTCCACCTCCTGGGGTCCAGAAGGGCACCCAGGCCTGAGAAGAGTTCCTCTGCGGCTCCCTTAGCCACAAGCCCAGGCAGCAGGAAAGAGAATTGTCCTTATTTTTCTGTTGCCAAACATGTTTTGCCCTATTTGGACAGGTAGAGGCAGAGAATCCATCTTGGGCAGTTTGAGGGTTCCCCCCCTCCCCCTGGAGTAGTCTAAATGCAGTACCAGGAAAGAGATAGAGAGAGATAGGGAGCTAAGGATTTAAAGGACAGGACAACTGCACCCCAGGCCACACTCACCTGTCCACATCCACCTGTCCATGCAGGCACCCCACCCCACTTGCCTCTCAGCAGGGCTGACTGCTCAGCCTACACCTCCCACATGTGAAGGGGGAGGGTCAGACATGAAACTCCTTTTGCTTTCCCAGTCCTCGCAGACCCCCCTGGCCCACCCACATCTCAGGTAGATTTGCACCTCCTGGGCACACCTATTGAAAGAGAGTCCTTTTCGGGAATTAGGGTCCTATCTCATCTGAACCCGAACTCCGTCATCACACAACTCTCTCAGCGCAGGCCTGCCTGGAACTGCTCAAGTGGGATCAGTTGCCTTACACCGTGCTCTCCTCTTCCCTCTCCTCTTTCCCACCCTCCAATTACTTCTGGCTCCTGGGGTGTGGGTGGGGCGAGAAGTGGAGGGTGGCTGGTTAAAAGGATAATGTAAAAGCCCAGGGTTCACGTGATGGTGGTGTTCTTACTTTGGGAGGTAGATGCTCTAGGGCTGTTTTTATTTGTTTGTTTGTTGTGTGTTTGTTTTTCCATTGAAGGGCTGTCCTGGGAATCTCTGGAGATCCCTTGTAGGGACCTCCCCCTGTACTATTCCCTGAGACAGGAGCATAGGGACCCTCTCTCAATGACATCACAGGACAGCCCTCTGACTCTGAGGTATCCTCACACACACAAGCCCTCATTCTGCTGGGATGTCCCAGCCTTGTACTGTGTCCTGGTGAGACAGGGCCCTCCCAGGTTCAGGGGCTGTCAGCAGGGTGCAGCCCAGTAGAAACCCGGTCCCTTCGCCTCTCTTAGCTTTGGCTTCTGCAGCTGCCACCAGCCTTTCACCTTGACTTCCCCAGGCCACTTGGGTACCTGTTTCAGTGGCCCCACCCTACAGGTCACTGGCAGCTCCTACGAACCCTCTCCCCAGGCTTGCCATTGCTGCAGTGCAGGATATGGCTTTTTCTGCCCCTGCCTCAGGCACACCTCTGCATTACTCTGAGACCTGTCCCTTGCTGCCCCCTTATGTGACTTGAACCAAGGGCAAACACTTCCAAAGTGCTCTCACACTGTCTCATCAATCCCTGAAGATGAAACCATCACACAAAGGCAGCCAGAGACAAAATTACAGAAAAAAACGGAGCCAGAGCCTTGCTCCGACCACACCCAAAGCACACCCTGTAACTGGACTTCACCGTGGTGTTCATCGAGAAATACCTTTTATTACTGAAGACTGTTGACTTTTGGCTTTTCATTGGTTGTAACTGAGAACATCCCCTGATCTGATGTACCCCATCCCCTTACACAGATGACCCCATGAAATGGTCTGTCATCAGACGGAGTGGTTTGATGAGTACAGGTCAGTCAAAGAAGCTAATTGGGCTATCCGTGAGCAGTGCCCTTCACTGAGAATGGCAAAAGAGTCTCTCACTCTCAAACCATGAAGACCACCAACAGGCAGGTCACCACCTGCTGGATAGTGACAAATTCGGACTTTTATGGGGCCATCTCTCAAACAAGCAGCTGCATCCTTTTACTAAAAACATGCAGTTGGTGATTGAGTTATCCACTCAGAAGTCCCAGGAAATCATGCTTGTCTGAGAACATCCTTCTGTCCATAGGGAAGGGCCCACCCATGTGCTAAGCT
>NW_006205068.1:3087923-3090412 GCF_000334495.1 Tupaia belangeri chinensis | reverse complement strand
TCCCTAGCGCTTCATGGGTTCTCATTTCACCCCCGGGAAACTGACTGTGGGACTTAAGTAACCAAATGTACTCACAGTGACCAAACTTTTCAAAGATCCAACCTCAAAACCATGTTCTTACCCACAAATATTTTGTTCTGCCAACTCCTATGCATCCTACAAGGTTCAACTTAAATGTTACTTCTACATAGAAATTCCTTGAGGCATCGTCATTGCCAGTTGAGGTCAGGCACCTCTGGAGTGTTGGCCCAGGACACCAAAACTTCTCTTTTGGAACTCCCATCACAAGGCTATTTAATTAATTACCTGCAAGGTTATTAGCTTAAGTTAACAACTATGTACCACCAGATGGACATAGATGGTGTTTCTCTTATTCTTTATTCACTCTGCATAGCACATATGGAAACAAATATGTTTTCTGGAGTGCAGAAAGTAAAAGCATTAGCTAAGATTGTTTATTAAATCACACCACGTCCTGGAGAGGCTTCGGAGCACTGTGGTTTGAGACAGCACATGCAGGTAGACTTCCTGGTTCAGATCCTGGTTCTACCAGCTGTTGGCCACATGCACAAACTCTCTGAGTTGGAGGATGGAAGAGACTGCGTATGATAATAGCTGATGCTTAGATGGAGAATATTTGGACCCTCATATCAAAGTAGATGATATGAGGAGCTGATGGAACAGGAGGTGGAGGGTGAAGCACAAGGCACGCAGAGCTCAGCAGCTGTGAACAATAATAATTCTTCTCATAGCCAAGGGCACTCCTCAGGGAGTTATTAATTCCTCTCCAGAGCAGATGCCTTCACCAGCTCAATAGGGACGTGAAAGATGAGGCCACAGCGGAGTAGAGAGGCAAGCTGAAGAGGGAAGAGAAATAAAAGAGACAGAAGGGTGATGATGGTCCTGAACAAACTTGGTGGCTGAAACCAGAGACATGAGTTAGTGAGGATGTTGGAGGAGGCAGCAGCAGGCTCTTTATAAGAGCAGAGTTATCTTAATATTCACTGCTTAGGTAGGGGGTGCCACATTTCACATAACATTTCAGAGAAGTTTGCTCCACATGTTACTCCCCGCATATGGGCAGACTCTGAAACAGCATATGACCACCCCCTCAGCCCCTACCTTGACTCCTGCCTTCCAGCACTCATGCCTTCATGGTGTCCCCTACCTTGACTATGGGCAAGGTCTGTGACCTGTTTCTAACCAATGGAGTACGGCAGAGGCATGGATATCCATCATACGTATGATTCGAGCTTATGTCGCCTAGGATTGTAACCTGTATCTTGCTGGGGAACTTCTTGCCTTGCTGGTTTTGCAGAAGTTGCTGTCAAGTAGTGAGCTGCCTTCAGAAAAGGCCATGCAGTGAGGAGCTGTGGGCAGCCTCCAGCCATGGCCAGCAAGAAAATGTCCAGTCTGACAGCCTGCAATGAAGTGAATGCTGCAAACAACCACATAAATTTGAGGACCAACCATTCCCCAGGCAAGCCTCCAGTAACAACCCAGTCCTGGCATTGAACGAAGTCTTCAGAAGACCCAGCTAAGCCATACCTGCACTCCCAACCCACAGAAACTATGAGATAATGAATGTGTACTGATTGAAATCATCCAGTTTGTGATCATTTGTTATGCAGCAATAGGTAACTAATCCAAAAGGGAAAAATCAAGAAAAATAAGCCATTTAATTTCTGTGTTGATACAAGAAATTTAAAACAGCTGTGAGGGGCCAGCAGTGGCATGGTGGTTAAAGGCACTGGATTCCCATATGGCTGACCATGGTTCAGGTCCTGGACCTGGCAACTTGCTTTCTCACTTTCCTTTTCTCTCTGTCTCTGTCTCTGTCTGGTCAAATAAAAAATAATAACAAATGGAAATAAATAAATCATTCTTTAAACAAATAAACAGCTATAAGAGCAAGCATGAAATATTAAGTGATACCATATATGAAAATCTAAAGATAAAAGAAAACAGCATGAATATGTCATATGAATAAATAAACATATTAAGGGAACAGAACAAAGAGTTCAGAAACAAACTCAAATATTTACTGGAATTTTGTGTGTGACTATTTGTCTTTGGGGGGGCAAGAAAAACTCAATAGTTTGGAGGCAACTAGAAAGCTGACTGGAAAAAAATTAAATTGGATCCCTATGTCATTCCTTATACAGATAAATCTAAGATGAACCAAAGATTCAAATATAAATATTGAAGCTACAAGAGTAACAGAAGAAATGTGGGGAAAATATACAATCTTGAGGGGGCCAGCAAGTGACATGGTGGTTAGGGCACTAGACTCCCACATGACCGACTGTGGTTCGAGTCTCAGACCTGGCAGCTTGCTTTCTCACTTTCTCTCTCTCTCTATCTCTCTCTCTCTCTGTCTTGTGTGTGCATGTGCCCTATAACAAATTAAATAATAATAATAATAAATATATATTATATATACTTATATAAATATATATGATATAATATACATTATATTTTATATATAT